>NW_003546256.1:517917-519745 GCF_000090795.2 Amphimedon queenslandica | reverse complement strand
TCTGTCTGGCTTTGTTGGGCTGGTTGTTCATATTTCTACTTCTACCAGAAACAAAAGGGAAGACACTGGAACAGGTCGAGGGTCTATTTAAAGGACCGCCCTGCCCTCCTCCTGGATTAAGATCAAGAAAAATTTATGTAGGGTAGATTTAATGATGCACTATTATTTTAAACCTAAAATTTACAATTTAACTTAGACTAATTGAATCGAATCATGACTTGCATGCCATGCCCATTTGGGTGGAGATAAAAGTAAAAAGAAAAAGCACTAGCTAAAAACATGAACGATGTTAAGTGGGTAAAAGGCTCCACTGAAACTGCTGAATACCCTGATGAAGATAAAGTGTTACTGCTATCTTCTGGGGAGAGAGATGGAACAGAAGAGGAGGATGGAGTAGAGCAGACACTCACAGACAACAAGGAAAGTCAACCAATCACTAAATTGACCACTTCCCTAGCCACAGTTACTATCTTCTCCATTATTGGTGGTTTCGTTTTTGGCTACGACACTAGTGTTATTTCTGGTGCTCTCCTGATACTGGATAAGGACTATGACTACACATTAACTTCCCTGCAGAAGGAGCTTGTGGTGAGTGTAACAATAGGAGCTGCAGCACTTGGTGCAGTACTAGGTGGACCAAGTAATGAAATATTGGGTAGAAGACCAACCATTATGATTGCATCCTTCTTATTCACTATTGGTGCTATATTAATGGCTGCCGCTCCTATTAGTGCATGGGGCTGGATCATAATATTAATTGGAAGATTCATAGTTGGCATTGGAATAGGTGAGCTTGTAGTCTCACTGCACAGACTCTCTGCCCTACTGTCATTTGGTCCACCCAAGCCAAATGATTGTATGTGAGGGCCTGGGCAGTGAGACTGAGACTAGTAAGCTTGGGGTGCAGGTTTGTCCTGCACTGTGTATGTAAAATAAAAATGATAATCTATATTATATAGGTCTGACTAGCATGACGGTTCCCATGTATCTAGCTGAATGCTCCCCTTCCAGTTATAGGGGGAAAATCACTGTGCTTAGCAATGCAGCTGTCACTGGTGGACAGTTTGTGGCCGGCTTGATTGACTTTGGATTCAGCTATGTCAATCAAGGATGGAGATACATGCTGGGAATCACTGCAGTTCCTTCACTTATGAATCTTATTGCCTTCATATTTTTACCAGAGAGTCCAAGATGGCTGGTAGGAAAGGGAAAAAAAGAGAAAGCAAGGCTTGTACTTGCAAAAGTCAGTGACAACTATGCATGGTGGATTGTGTATTAGAAAATTGGGGGTGATTTTGGCAGAGCCATTTTTCAGAAAAAGCATGGGCTATAGTACAGGAAATTTTTCAGAAATTTGCTGACTTTTAAAATGGCCATAACTTGAAACTTTCAAGTCGAAATTAGTTCACAATTTTTCGATAGCATAAGGATATCATTGGTGGCTGTTTATAATTTTTGTATTTCCATGTACAGTTGAGGGGAGGAAAAACAGTTGATCAAGGGTCCATTGCTTATGAGCTTCAGGAGATCACAAATAACCTCCAAGAGGCAGCTAAAGAGAACAACCAAAGTAAGTATATTTGTAAAGATTGCCTGCTATGAACAGAGTGACTTGTATTCTCATGATAGACATATTCCTTAAGGTGTGGACTATGTTAAGGCATCGTCACCTACTAATGGCTCTAATAGTCGGCTGTGGATTGCAAGCTATTCAGCAACTCTCTGGAATTAATACAGTAAATTTAGCAGTACATTTTATTAGCTGGTGTGGTTTGGTTTGACTTGTTGATCGTCAACCTGTTCCGGCTAATACATTATATGATTTATC
>NW_003546256.1:487841-516926 GCF_000090795.2 Amphimedon queenslandica | reverse complement strand
GCTTTCTATTTTGCTCATACAACCACTCAACCTTCTTGTCCAACTAACACCTGTTCCCTCAGCAGTTGTGATGACTGTGTTATTCAGGACAATTGCTTCTATTGTCTATTTCCCTACAATGCCACATATGGCCAGGAAGAATCAAATGGATTTTGTGTTAATCGTGAATGGACAACCAATTCAGGCAAGTGCTGGATACCTGACTCTATTGTCTTACATCAAGACAATGAAACTTGTGATAGTTCTTTCCTAACCTTTGGACAGTTTCCCCCAAATGATATAGCACAATATGGTACTGTACATTCAAGTTGTCCAAACACATTCTCTTGGCTTGCAATGATAGCATTAGTCATGTATATAGTATCATTTGCTCCTGGTATGGGGCCAGTACCATGGACTGTTAATGCTGAGATATATCCTAATTGGGCACGTAGCATTGGGAATTCTTTATCTTCAACAACAAATTGGACGTCTAATTTACTGGTCTCCATTACATTCCTCCACTTAACACAATACTTAACTCGTTATGGAGCATTTAGCCTGTACGTCTGTCTGGCTTTGTTGGGCTGGTTGTTCATATTTCTACTTCTACCAGAAACAAAAGGGAAGACACTGGAACAGGTCGAGGGTCTATTTAAAGGACCGCCCTGCCCTCCTCCTGGATTAAGATCAAGAAAAACTTCATACAACAAACTCAACGCTGAATAATGAGAGAGTGCATGTTTGAAATAAATAAGAGTGAATAATAATATTTATTATTCTTGTGTACATTTTAAAACTAAAATTTTATGAAAATGTAGAATTTAAAATTGATCACATTATAGAGAGGGAGATAAGAGGATGAGGAGGAGTAACATAAGGTATGAAAATACATTAGGGAGAGATGAGTCCACCTAAAAATCTAAAACATAGATACATATATAAATTAGTATACAAATGACACACATTTACTACACGTATTAGTTTGAGTGTACTAGGGGCTTGAAGTAGGAGGATTGTCAGTGTGACGAGACTTTAGCTGCTCTAGCTCTTGTTCCATTAAGTGCATCTGTTCCTTTAATCGCTCGTTCTCCTTGAACAATTTGTTTCGCTCTTGTAAAAGTTTGTTAGATGCAGCTTGTTGGAAAAGAGATATTTGACACTGTAAGTGACACTACAGGAAGAAAAAGAGAGACATGATAGTAAAGGAGAGTGAGGGGATGTTATGAAATCAAATATGATTTAGCTGTACTGTGATAAATCATTATTCCCAGTTCAAAATAGGAGGAGGATGTGGATGCATGAGAAACACTCACCACCGCAGCCTCTAATGTATGCTGAAATTCTTGAGGAGATTTATCCTGTGGGCCACTGCTAACACAAGAGAAAGAAAACAAACTCAAGTAAATAAAGTACATACGTAATGGAGGACACACAGAGAGTTATCTCATTCCTTAACATCATAATGCAACGATGGGGTTGATATTAAAGATAATTATAATAAAAAACATACCAGGAGGCAATATAAAACAAGCATGGATTATTATGTACACACACAAGCACACACTTAATTATTGAGTGTATGAACATTCTTTGACCCAGGGAATCAAATCAAAATAGACAAAGTGATGATATAATGGACAGGTCTAGGACACACATGAAATCAATGAGTAATCACTATAACACCACAAAGACAGAGGCATACCTGCACTCATCACAATGGCAGAGGAGAGTAGGTCGATAAAGAAGGCTTGAAGTGGGTTGTATGTCTGGAGTAGGTCCACACATAGGCATGCTGCCCATTGACTCTGCGTCTTCGTGAGGCCCGAGTTCCCTAACTGAGGACATACTCCCTGTCCTTGATAAGGAATGTATGGACTCGGTTGCTGTTCCACTCGTGGCTACCTGCGGTAGCTCACTGATGTCGTCAGACTCGCTGTGCTCAACAGAACTCAGCGAGGTTTTGTTCTGAAGCTGATGAGTCGTCTTGCGTGCTACAGAGGGAGACGTAGTGTTTGGGTCAGAGACGATCCGAGATGGAGCCATCTTCATTTCGCTCTCTGGCCTCTCCTCCGGTTCAAAAGAGTCCCGTACCTTCCAACGCCCACGCACGTAATGATTAACACGTCTGAAGCGACTCTGAGGAGCCGCAGGACCGTTTGACGGGACGGCAATGTCAGACTTTGGGGAAGGATTGATTGGGAGGGAAGCGTCAATGTGTTGTCTTGTTGAGGCATTTACAGTTTCCATGGCACCAGGAGCTGCCGCGATTGGGACATCATCTGGTTCAGACTCGGTGCTACTGGTACTCAAGTGGTTAGAACTCCGACCAACCTCCAGTAAAGACTTTTGTAATTCTTCTTGGTCCTTTGAGACCGTTAAATGACTGTCATCGTTATCTTCGGGGAGCTGAGAGATACTAGTGATTTCAAAGGCACTGCCAGTCACTAGGCTTTCTTCTGAGAGGACGGGAGGGACGGCGGCCTTTATGGCCACGGCCACAGTCTCGTCGTAAGAAGTTCGAGTGGTTGTGGTAGCCCGTTCCTTGGCTGGACTACTACCAAGAGGTTCAGTGGCTACCCTATTGTCACTGGCGGCCATCATTGTCCTCTCTTGTGGATTATCCATCAACAATAATAGACAGGGCATTCTGATGACAACGAACACACCAAAAGAAACATTCTTTACTAGACAAAGAGAGAGAGAAGGGAGGCAAGAAAGACAACACTATACGAGGATGGCAAAGACAAGTGGTTGTGTGGTAGAACTTGAGACTCCTCCGTGAACCGCAGCCCTGTATCTCCTCTCAGTTTAAAACTAAAATAAAGATGGCTGACGGCAGCAAGCCTCCCAGCAGCAAGGTTAGAAGCCACACAAAATGATCAATAAGGAGTTAATGAGCAGGGGCATACCCACCCTACCCACCATAATGCTTTGAAGTACAATAAAAATTAATAATAACGGCAGCAAAAGGACAATGATGTAAAAATTACACACAAAGCAAAAAAGAAAGACTATTAACAGTATCTAGAATGTACTCTTGCTAATAAATTGTCAATTAGAATATCATCAGTCCACCTGAGACTTAATGTGAGCCATAACGCTATCGGACTGATCCACCCCGTGATAATCCGGAGCCTGTCTCTCCCATGAAGCCTTCCTTTCACCATCTGATGGTTGAAAAGGAGAAGAGAGCTCCTACAAAACATAGACAGCATGGAATCACATGATCATAACATACAGTAACAGAGGGAGAGCATTTCCCTCCTTGTACATGTACAGTGTAAATGGCAGACCACCTCATTCTGCATGCAATTTGTACATTTAACTCAATTCAATTAAAAAAATCTACTACTGTGTAGAGTAACTGATCCATCACTGTATAGCTGGTAATTTTAGAGGAGGGGATTTTGGCAAATTGCTGTTTTAATTGGCAAATTTGTGGCCAGCTATACAGCATAGAGCTACCGCTTACATGATGTTCGATTTCACCAGCTAAATGTGGGCCCAATAGAGAATGATGCTTATGATATATCTCCCACCACTTCCTAATGAACTCTTCAGCTCCATAGTGGGACTGGTCTGCCCCTGGGTGCATTATGATGGACCCATCGCTCGGTATGTAGCGATGATGCCAGGGTTTAATGGCACCGAGGAAATGAATTATCTTCATGTCCTTTCGATGACTAATACAAGAAAGGGAAAGATAAGATTATGATTACAATCAGACATTTTGTACCGTAAAAAAGCTGGTGGGTAGCTATAGGTGATATTGGCTACAACGTTATACGTGAAAGGGAGCCTATAAGGTGCATCACGTATTGACCAATCTCTCCAGTATAAATTTAAAAGACCTTGATCGCCTCCTAAAATTAAAAAAAGGATTTACTAAATGTTTATTATGTAATGTACATGCCGTCATAGCTGCCTTCTTTATCAGCAAGCTCTAAAAGTGAGGCAAATGTCTCTAGACTTGGTCTAAAGACAAACACTCCAGAGTTAAAGAGATCGGGCCAGCCAATATCTGGAGCAGCTGACATTTCTTCTCTTTCAAACAATTCATCAACATTAGTTAGGACTAAAGTGTCGGCATCAAGGAAGACGCATTTGGAATAATGGACCAAACGCCAGATGTGTAGCTTAGAAAATGTAACGCCAAGTTCTGGTCTTTTTATAAGCGCTAGCTTCTCTTCGTCTCCACTCGTTATCTCTTCAATGACAATCATTTCATCCCATACCTTCTCTAGCTTCTCTCTAATAAGAAAAAGTAAGCAAGGCAAAAATAAAAGTACAATGATTATACATTTAATAATCAATAATAAGTGGTATAATATATATATATATATATCAACTCTAAAGTTCAAGTCCTAACCCTTACCAATTCCACTACTAGCTGTTTCTTGTATGAATTCAGGAAACATTAGTGTGTGTGGTTCATTAACAAATGACCATTTTTGCATATCATATAAAAACTACAACTTGCACATGCAGGTGTGCCACACAAAGGAACGCATCATTGCTCTCTTTTTATCATTTTTATTCTTTAAACTTTATCATTTCATTTGCTTGATGATGCTTTGATTAATTTCCTCACCTCATATCAACAGTAACTTTTTCTGAAATGAGCAAACAGAGTTTACGACTAGTGTTTGTCAATCGAAGGGAGCAGGCCAGGGCAATGGCTCCGTGGCAGTAGTCATTATTAGTCGCCAAGGATACATAGGCCTCCATGGTAACACCTAAAATTGAACAGTTCAGTTTCTACATGGTTTCTATTGTTAGCACAACACGTGTGAATGGTCTGTAGTCTAGCCCGTACCTTCAGCCATCACTGTCAAACTTTCACCGAGATTTTCCTTCCCTGATTTACAACACTTTGTCCTCTCAGTACCGAGTGGACAGTAACTGGGTCAACTTGTACTACAGTCTTATCTTTTGCACTTGCAAGGGCTTTATAATCCCATCTGGATCTGATCTATGTGACCACACCTTTGTAGGTGTTGTCGACCGAACCCACAATCACAGAGTAGATACCAAGAATATAAAGAGAACTTGAACTTCCATTGTGAAATCATTAATGACATGGCCTTCTCTTGGATTTTCCTGGTTGTAGCTCTACTCCATTTTCTCTTTATAGAGACTCGTGCCAAAGTTATTGCAGGAGTCGTCAGCTCAGGACAAGCATGGAGCGAAAATGGAACCTTCATTACTAAATTTTGCTTCCATGGTGGGTTTTAAAAATAATAATAATTAGTAGCATTTTAAAGTATTGTATAGACAGGAGAGCATTATTTGAATACGAGACAAATATTTCTTCCAATGGTCGTTGGTATTTCTATTTGGATGATCATTGGTCTGATTCTCTAGCTGAAACAGATTGTCGTAACAAGATTGCTAAAGCTCGTTTTTCTGGTATGTCTATTATCACTTCTACACGAGCTTCTACATTATTAATATTATTATTATTTATTATTATTATTAACATTATTATTATTATTATTGTTATTATTGCATTTTTGTGTGATCTAGTTGGCATATCAGCTACAAGAGGGCAGCAGTTAGTCAATCAGTGGCTCAGACCTCATTTCTGGTATGTGGTATATGCTGATCCTAACACGTGTGATGAATCCCCACCCACTGAGGACCTGTTTATTGGCTATACATTGACTTTCCTCAATCCTGACTCAGAAGGGAATGCTAATGACCATTTTGGTGAAGATGAAAAAGGTAAGTAACTTTAAATATTCAAGTTTTGGTACTGAAATCTGATACATGCACGAACCTAATAGTGTAGAAAATTTAGAAACTATATAAAGCTCTTTATTAGTGTTATTAATGGTGTTTTCAGACTTATAATACTTGTTATCACATTTTACTCTAGGGCTACTAACGATGTACACATTATTAATTTTATTTTATATTGGAGGGATTGCGTATTTTGCTAGACGTGTGTGGCAATCAATCCAGAAAGGTGGCCCAATGCATGAAGTTAGTTATTAATCAATTGGTGATTTGTAATTTGTCGAGAAAATATTTTTCCCGGGAAATTTGCCGGGAAGAATTAATTTTTCTGAGAAATCACTAATTTAATTTTTTCCGGGAAATTTGCTGGGAAAAAGTAAATTTTTTTGGGTCAATATCAGCAGTACATTATGCTCTAGGTTCTACAAGTGTTATCTGTTGCTATAGCAGTCCACTTCTTGTCAGCTTTCTTTATGTTCATCAACTTATGGATGTTAGTAAAATTGAAATTAAAAATATATATATTCATCATTAATACTTTTACATTAGATTTAAGAATGACGGTGAAGGAAGTTCAGCTTGTGAAACGTTATCCGAAAGTAAGATCAACAATACTTCTTTACACTTGTAACAGAGACATGTATCAGTACTAGATGTGGTATCGCAGATGATAATGATTTGCATGTTACTCTCTATGTCAATGGGATGGACACTAGGCCAAGTCATACCACATCCTGTTAACAACAAAGGGCAGCTTGGAATTATTGCTCTAGTCGGAGGTGCTGAAGTAAGCTTGTACTATTATAAATTTTAAGATTATGGTACATCTCACCTAGTGTGCTACATAACGTATGATAATAATTATAATTGTTCTTTCAATATTAACATGATAACACGGCCTCTTATGACAGGTCATACTGGTTTTATGGGAGCAATCTTATGAGGAGAGTCACTACACGTATCACGTCCATGAGAATCTTCCTGGGTTTCTGCTGGTTTGTCTCAGGATCATACTAGCCGTCCTTTTTGGATACAACCTTCAATCTACCCTCTCTAAAGAGAGGAGTACACTACGGAAAGATTTCTATCAAGCATTCGCTATTGTGAGATATTTTCCCAAAAAATTAACAACAATAATAGTAATATCTATCTCTTAGATTTGTTATCTTTGGTTCTTATCGTTTCCTATGCTGATGTTAATTGCAATGGTACTGCCAGAATACTGGAGACACAGAGTCAGTCATTATTACAATTATCAGTACTTTTCTCATGAATAAAAATTTCCAACCATCAAATTGAGTTTTTAATTCTTTATTATATATATATAAATACTTCAAAATACTATTGTAGCTCTAATGGAGCAATTGTCTTGCATATTGCAATTTAATTATCTATTATCAAGAGACTATAGTAGCTAGTAAATCATGAACCATATCTTACATTTTCATTAATTTTATGTATGTACATGTTCATCCTGTCATCATCATTATTGTTCCATAGGTAGTGACCATTGGAACTATCGCCATACAACTGGTGGCTTTAATGATGCTAAGCAAACAGTTCCTTTCTCGTAGCTTGTACTGGGAAGTATCAACATTATCATCGACCACTCTTCCGTTTAAGAGAGACAGAGGAGGCTTCAGAGACTAACACAGCACACAATCTTTGTAATAATAAATTAATAATTATTATGATAATGAGAGGTGAATGACCATAGGAGGTTCTAATAATAATTATTATTTCTGACAAAAAATGATTTAAAATGATTCCAAAAATTAAAATGGTTCAAAACACGTCACATCAATATGTTTAAGAGGGTAAGAGTTACTAGCATCATTAGAAAACTCATACGATTTGATGGAGCACCACTCTCTCCTACGAGTATGCAATTAGACTCAGTACCATAACTTGAATTTGATTTTTCATCACTTACAGAAGCTAAAGAAATGAATAATAATAAAGATGATGATGATAGTGCAATAACAATTACATGTACATGCACATAGACTACAATGAAATTGACACAAAAACAATCGAGACTCACATGATCCAGGACATGCAAATGCCGGATATCCTCCATACACGTACTCCATTGTAACGTAAGAATATTCACCTTCATTGTTAATGGTGGCATGCTGATAGCTGGATGGCAAATAGTAAGGACAGTCTCTAAGAACGTTAGTACAGACCCCATAGCAGGGCTTTACAGGATTATACTGTGTACCATCACTCTCGATACCAAAATCTGCTGATTCCCTACTGCTTCTATTGCTTGTACTACTGTTCCTATAGAGATCCAGTTGAGTCATGCACAACCAATTAATGTAAGATATCTATAAAATTAAAAAAGAATATCAATAAAATATGGCGGTGGATGTGTATTGATCATTAACTCACTAAACAGAAGTTCTTATCATCGCAAGTGTTCAAATAGACACAGACAAGAGTCTGCGCTAGAAGAGTCTCAAATTTTGCCAAAGACTCACGAACCGACTCCATTTTATCACAAAACTGAGTGACAGTCATTGTCCTCCGGCTTGAGTTATCAGATGATGCGTCCTTTACTTCAATACGATACATGGTACTATATGTGGCATTTTTGAAAAATAATGAAGAACAGACACCTAGAGCACTGGAATTATATGGATCAGATATACAGCTTTCTATGTTGCTAGTGTACTCCAGCAGTGAGTTTTCTCCTTGTACAGCTTGACAAATACAACGACTAGAGCTATTAGAGTATGTGGTGGTTTGATACATTTCGGCAATTCTACTACTAATGTTGTTACTTTCACTTAATTCCTGGCCATTTTCCTCCTCTCTAATAGTGAGAAACAGCTCCTGACAATCATTCTGTACAAGGAAGAGAAACAACAGCGCTAAGAGGAGATACATTTTTCTTTTAGAGGCGTGTCTGTGGGCGTGGTCAATCTAGCTCTAGCTAGCTCCGAAAAAAATCTAAAAAAATAATAATTTCCAATACCCATCAAAAATGCTAACCAGAAATAGAAGTAAAAGTGTCTGCAGTGACGAGAGCTTATCTCAAGGCTCCCATAGTCTCAGTCGGGAGATTTCAAATGTTTCTGTGTCCAGTAGTACATTCGTAGACTCGCAGGATAGCGCTCCCTTATCTCTTATTACTGAGGATAGAGAAAGGAAACCTTCTAGTATTAAACACGCCCATCACTTATCCTCCTCTCAATGGGTTGTTATCCTTCCACGTAAGTAACATCATAGATATGCAACTGTTATGGTAGCATCTTTAAAATAATGAATAGATACGTGTGAATGCATTGCATAGTACATGGTCTCTGTTAAAAATTTTGTAAAAAATCCAATTTTGATCGGAATCAGCTCAAACTTTCTGCACAACATAAAAACATGTATATGTATCAGGAAAAATTATAAAAATGGAGAAATCTCGCCTAGCCATTTTTGGTAAAATTTGGCCAAAGTTCCTGTACTATAGTACAGGGACTTTGGCCTGATTTTGGAGTAACTTTAAAAATTTGCAAAAAATCTAGTTTTGATCAGAATTAGCTCAAACTTGCTGAACAATATAAAAACATGTATATGTATCAGAAAAAAATATAAAAAGAGAAAAATCTCTCAAATTTTTTTGACAAATTACCCTGTGCTATAGTAAAGGGTATTTTGTCAAAATTTTGAAGCAAATTAATGCTAAAATTCTGTGGGAAACTCAGTTTAATATCTATTTTTTATTATTTTCCAGGTGATGCACTAGGTGATAATAATGTCCAACCACAGTTCATTAAATATCCAGATCCTCATTCAGGTTAATGTCACACAAGTCATTTCTAATGTTTATTTTGATGATTAGGCATTTTACGACAATACTTAATATCAGCAGATCAGAGAAGAATATACGAGTTGAATAAAACAAGCTCTCAATACAGGTCTTGGTTTATTGGTGAATCGGTACAATCAGGTTTGACTTGTCCAGTGTAATTAATGATATTGAACGATGAGTTTTAGATGGAAGCTTCTATGTCTGCACTAAAATGGATCCTTTGTTTTTTATACTAGCTGCATTGCTATCTTCCAAAGTAATATTAATAGTGTATGATTAATAATTATTTTAGTGTGGGGGTGGGATCTTCTTTTAATAGAGCATTGATAAATTCACTACCCTTGATGCAATACTGGATCACTGCTCTCACTCGTACCTCATTGAAAACCTGGTCTCTCCCACCCAAATGAGCAACATAACTGACTCTAAAGGTATTTGTAGTTCGTGACACGGTTGTTGGTAATTGCATGGTTATGTTTCAGTGATACAAGGTGATGTGATCGTGTATCGATACAATAAAGAGAAGACATTGTGCTGGCTGTCAAAAAAGGTAAATGTGAATAATCAGGCTAAATTGAAGTTAATACTTTTTTCTTTTTTAATGTACAATAGGTCGAATTATTATCCAGTACGCTTAAAGAGCAAGGTATCTATGTAGGCAAAGGATCACAAAGTGTCCATTATGTCCGCAGTAATAAACAAACATCACTTGCTGAAGGTAATCATTTGAAATCATAATTTGTAATTTTCAGTTACCCTGTAGATGAGGAGTATAAGGAATATGCCAGTGGAATGATAAAGGATTATGTTCCTGCTTCACTTTGTGAGGATTTAGATGCCAAGTATCAATTAGCAGCTGTGGACCGCAAGCGTCCAATAGAAGATGGCAATGAACTACCAGCAAAGAAAGTGAGAATAAGATGAACTTATACAACCTTGTAATCCTTCACACATTATAGAGACAAATCTCTGAGCCTACTGAAGATTACAGTAAAGGTGTTAAACCAGTGGCAGTAAAAGTAAGTCGGCTAGTAAAGTATTGAGTGTTTTGATTCTTTACAGGTGGAGCCTAAACTCTCTGCCGCTCAAAAGGCTTTGGCTAAAGTGAACAAGAAAGGAATGAAAACAATGACCAGTTTCTTCACTAAAAAATAACACTTCACTTATTTTTCTTATTATATCATTATTACTATACAATGGAAATCAATAGGTCCTTATACTAAGTGGTTTTATATCAATAAGTTCAAGACAAAAACGTCAGAACTTGTTGATGTGACTTTTAGACTATAGAAATTGGCTATGTTTTGCCAGAACAGACAATGAAATAGATACTGAGTCCTTTCACACTCAGTGGTTTTTATAAGAGAATACAATGACAAAGACGTCTAGCACTACAACTTGTTGACGAGTTGCATCATGTAACACTATCAACATACACATATACGACATTATAAGCAACATGTTGATAGCAAATTGCTTCAATCTTGTATCTAATAATAGATATCTGTTCTATTTTTGGAACAAAATGATTACAGCAAAGTAACCACCAAAGTTGCTAGCAACATGTTATCTAGTGTAAGAATAGACACACTGGGCATATAGCAAATTAGCAAGAGCTCTTCAGGAGTGACTCTGATGAAATTGCCTTTTTTTAAAATGAAAGTTTTATTTAGTAGTAATAATATTTTTGATAAGAAACTTGAAGCACATCAAATAAACATCTTAATTGTAATTATTATTATTAATATTAAAATTAATATTATTATTATTATTATTATTAACCACTTCTAACAACACACTATGTCACTTCAATGAATACAAAAGTGTAGCAGATCCTTGCAAGTTAAGACGATGAGGAGGAACTTGGTACGAGGCTACGATTAAGAGCCATAAAATAAACTTGGCTATTAGAAGTTGATCGAATAGAAGCAAAAAATACCTAAAATAAGAACAATACGCTAAAACAACGTTTCTTTAATACTTGTACCCACTTTATCATTTCTTTCACACAAGAAACGAAGCTTTTGTGTCCTCTTGTGCATAAAGACACCATCCAGTTGACCGGACTCAACAGCTCTGATTTCAATTGCTTTAGATCCCCAGCCCATGACATGTGACTCACCAATGAGAGCTAAAAATAAAAAGTACATTGTACACTAAGAGTCCATTCTTATTTAGACAGCTCCACTGTCTATGCTGACAATAGCTCCCAGCATTATTACTACATGTAAGGGGGGGGGGAACTTGCTACTAAGTAGTAATGGATGAGAATAGTTTGAGTTACAAGTTGATGCATGTACATGTGCACCGGAATACAGGTACTTACCCACAGAAGAAGGTTCTTCTCCCCATTGAAGACGAGTGTCCTTTGTAGAGCGTCCCTCGCTATCAACATACACGCCTTCATCTAAACAAAAAAGATGTAATGATTGCTTTAATACTATACTCTCCAATTCTATGCATTCTAGCGACTGACTCTCCCTCTCTTTTCCTTACTATTGTGACAGAGAAGGAGTTCCGATGGTTTAGATGGAAGAGGGATAATAGCATGAGGTAAAATGGGACCACGGGCCTACAACAAGCAATAATGAGATCACACTGTACATGCACCACACATGTACATGTATTGTGCAACACTCACAGCAGCAGCGGGTATGTATATATTTTGTACGACGCCAGTATCCATATCAACAGCATGGAAACCACTAGTGGAAGCATACACGACTTTACTCTTACCACCAGGCATATGGACCATGTCTACCAGTATGGGCTTGTTTGGTAGATCAGGGAATGACTATAAAGAAATGTAGCAATGAATGATGTATATCACACAGGATATTATACCTTGAATGCCATAAATTTTGAATAAGGTCTCTGAGCCCAAGCATACACCTCCACTCCAGTTTTAGTTCCAATGACTAAATACTTCATCTTGTCAGAACGTGCTGTACCATATAAAGGGACAAGCAGTGAGTCCATGTACTCAGTCATTAAATAACACTGCTAATATCACTTACCAACTTTATAGTGAACGCAATGCTCCAGATCACCAACTGGCACAAACCCTTGCCTTGTGTGAGGACTGTCAAGCTACAAATTACACAATATTATCAATCCTTGCTGTGTCTCTGAAACTGACCTCGTGCTTCATGATTTTCTGCTTCAGCCAGGACAGGTAATAAATTCTGAGCTTGTTCTTGCGTCCGTTTATTCCAATGAGAACGTTCAAACCTTCTAATACATCAATCTGTGAAAACTTCCGTCTTGAAATGAGAGGGAAAACTAGACACAAATCAAAAAATATAAACGTTACGGATAGTCAGTGAAAGGTCACCTTTTCCGTGTCCGGAGCGATCCAGGAGCATTAATCCATTATCAGTCCCAACGAGCAGGTTCACACCCCATAATGCACCACACAATATCTCTGATGTGAATTTACGCTTGTATTTACGAATCTCTGGATTCTAATAAAGGGGATGGTTAATTGATGCAAGTACATTGTACATGTACCAGTAATTTCACTTACCATTTTTGTGACCTCAGCTTTAACTACTCCTCCATTCTCCCCTTGTCTACCACCTAAAGATCAAACAAGCAACTCTATAACTTATATATGTACATCTACAGTTTATGGAAGAATATAATACTGTATAATACTGTATAATACTGTATAATACTGTATAATACTGTATACATGTACAATGTATATGAAGCTACATTTTTGTGGCTCATAATGAATATACATGTAAACGTGGCAAAATGGCAGATTTTATATGCCACGGCTTACCAGATGCACCAATGGGACGTGGAACAGCTCCACCTGGTTTAGCACCTCCCTAATATAATTAATAACAGGTGAACATGAGTCGGTGTAATCTTACCGAGGGCTGGTAAGAAGAGAAGGGTTGATCTGCTTTCCTTTGCTCTGGTGAACTATCTTGCAGAAATGATGAACTAGGCTCAGACTATTATACACACACACAAAAGATTATAAAATATCAAAGAATTCCTGACACATACATCAGGTCTAATAATGAGAGTCTCTTCAGCATACTGGCTGAGTTTCGTATCCGTTGATGCTGTGAAATCATCGGAAGCTCCCCTGCAATCAAATAAATAAAAAGGAAGGCGGTCTCTCAATGACTCACTGTTCTCTTGTAGTAAGTATAGTGTCACCAGCTGCTCCTAGGATATCATCATCGTCATCGTCATCTTCATCTTCTGTCTGTTGTGTGAGTGAATTAAAAACCTCATAAAAAGCACAACTAGCAAACATACCTTGGGCTTTCCACCTGAACCAGTTGTGTCTATAAAAATGACACACTCATAATAAAGCATAATGACAATACACATGTACATGTACACGCGAATCTCTTTCGTAATTATAAAAAAACTGCATAGGATACATGTACATGTTCATTGCAGTTAAAGCAAGATTACAGTACAGTCAATCAAGGTACATGTACATGTATACCATTAGTACCTCCTCCTCCTTTCTTAATTGTAGGTTGTTCCAATGAGCCTTCTTCGTCTGAGCTCAAATGGTCGTCCATTACTTTCTTGCGCTTCATGCGATCAATTTGATCTTTCATTTGAATACGGACTTGACGCTCAGGGAAATCATTGACAAACGGATGCTACATGAGAGACAGAAAGAGAAAAGTAATAAAGAAAAATTGAAATGGGAAAGAAATGATAAAAACTTAAACAACTAACTCAGGTTTCCTGCATAGCAGCTTCTTGTCAGTAGTACAGGGTATTTTGACAAAAATCACAAAGTGAGAATTCTCCATTTAAAAATTTTTTTCTCATACATATACATGTTCTTATACTGTACAAAAAATTTGAACTGTTTTCGATCAAATTTAAATTTTTTATGAATTTTTTAAAGTTGCTCCAAAATCGGGTCAAAGTCCCTGTACTATAGTACAGGGATATTGGGCAAATTTCATCAAAAATGACTAGGAAAGAATTTTCCATTTTTATATTTTTTTCTGATACACATACATGTCCTTATTTTATATTTCAAATTTCAGCTCATTCTGATCAAAGTTGGATTTTTAATGAATTTTTAAAGTTAATCTAAATGCCATGTACTGTATTGTAGTGCTTGTCAGCTCATGAAGCTCATGCTGTTTAGCTTATGTAGCATGTTTTGTGTGGGAAACACTGAAATAACTCTTACCCTAAGTAATTCATCAGATGTAGGACGCTTAGTGGGATCTTTGGTCAAACACTGATCAATAAAACTAGTGAATTTGGGGGACCTACAAGCACATGACGCAGCAACAGAAAATAAACAAACATTAATACACATGTAATTCATTTAATGCATGACTTACCATTTCTTGGGCATTTTAAGACGTGGTGGAGGGTTACGAGGAATTAAAAACAGTGCACGCATTGGATGCATACTACACAATGCTGCAAGAGAGAGAGGTATAATTATCATGAAAGCACATCTCAATATGTCAATGAGACTTACGGGGCTCTCCTTCGGCAATCTCTATTGAAGTAATCCCAAGGGACCATTGATCACTCTACAGGTATAAATTAATAATAAAAAACACTGCATTAATTAATTAATCAACATTCAACATTAGATACAATATACATGTATGCGTATACTCTTAAGATATCAAGCAATTAAATTATTATAAATCATTTACAGCACTTTTCCTATACTACACAAGTACAATATACATGTATAAACTATACAGTGCATTGTCTACTGTACAACACTGCTGCATGCTCAATCGCTCATGCAAAGAATTAATAGCTAGTGAAGACTGCAAATATAAAAGAAATCTAGCAAAAAAAACATGTATACTAAATGTATAGGCCACAAAATGATTCCTCATTCCTTGAAAAGGTTATTTTACAATATTGTACCACTGAATGAGAATGGGAGTTGTCAATAGTGTGAGACAGACTTACCCTATAATCATATGTGGCATGGGGGTCTTGATCACAAGCAATAACTTCGGGGGCCATCCTATAAAACCATCAATACAAACTCATGACTATACTCCGTCTTACCAGTATGGGGTCCCTATAAATGTATTACGTTTTCCAATCGTTCGATCTAACTGAGCCGAAACACCGAAATCAACTGGAAAAGAATAACGAATAAGAAGATTATTATTACCATCATCATTGTATCATATTAAACAATCACAAACTAATAAAATAAAATATACAACTTTATACACTCAATACAACACAATAGATGATGATCAGGAGTATATATATAAGCATACACTCCAATGACTTCCAGGTAGAAATTTACTATGGAATGAGATTTATAGGTTTCTATTGTGATTGTCATGAGAAACACGATTGCCCACTGTACATTGTATGTACAGTATAGTACAGCTATGAATTCACATCAGGCATTGTTCATTGATGACATGCTAATAATGAATGCATCATTAATAATTGATTATTAGCTACATGTAATAATGAGTGAATGAGTAAGTGAGTGAGTATGTGTGTGTATCCGAGTTGATAATTTGCTTTTCTTAAGCTACTAATCTACACATGTGTATATATGCTTTAGCCCACACAAGGAATCAGCTAATTATTCAACCACAGGCAATCACAGTAGCGTCCTACATAGACACCCAATAGTAGTCCAATATACTATACAGGAATGAGGGGGTACACTTGTTCTGCCAAGCAAATTCTTTCATACACTCGAGAGACATAACATTGACAAGCCACAAGTCATTAAGTACTTCTGTTATGTACAGCTACAATGTAGGAACTACTGGCCATGCTCCACTGGTGATTGTCACACACACAAAAAAGATTATTGTGGTTTTAATAGGAACATACATGTGTTAATGTGGTCAACCAGATCAATGTACAATCGATAATGTACGATATGCTAAGCCATAGTGTATCTTCAATTTTTACCAAAGTGTGGGTGAATCGAACTTTTGATGAAATGATGGGAATTAAACCAAATTTAACTTCATCATTAATATAACATGAGACATATTCTAATATATGTGTACCTGCCTTACAAATCATTTATGTGCATGATCTTACCCAGTTTGATGTCAGCATTATCAGTTAATAAGACATTCTGTCCTTTGATATCTCTGTGTATGACTTTGTTTTTGTGGAGGTGGCTGAGACCCTATTGTTTATGAATGGATGGTAATATATCAATCAGTGCTAGAGCATATACTCCTCACCCTTAGGACCTCTCTGGCTACATATGCTATCCACTCTTCCTTCAGAGACCTTGTCTTAGTAGCTATATTAAAAAAATAATAACACATAATGTATATAAACAGCAATATCAAGAAGTGTATATACATGTACATGTACTTCTAATTATTATACATGTGTACATATACATGTACGTGTGTGTGTGTGTGTGTACTAATACTAACATTTGACAAGGTCTGTGATAGAGCCAGCACCACAGAATTCCATAACCAACCACAACTGGTCTTCAGTCCCGGGCTCACTCTTCTTCACAAAAGCTCCGTAATAGGTAGCAATGTTAGTGTGGTATGAATACTGCATGGGTACAGAATGTGACACAAACGCATAAAATGTGCTATTAAACCTTTCTCAAGACATCTACTTCCAAACGAATCTCCTCCTCTTCGTCCTATAAGTTATATTATAGACGTACATGTATCTTTTAAAATGCCTTTACAAACCTCTGTGACTTCCATGATCTTTATAGCTGCCAGCTGGCCTGTTTTAACATGACGCCCCTATACAAATAAGAAAAAATTTTCCTTCAAGCACATAGGATTTAAACAGAGAAAGATTAATATCTTTAGCAAAGTTCTGTTGTAGTTTAATGGAGCAGAACTACACACACAGCCTCTCTCCCTTTCATCTACATGTACATTGTACTTGTATTCTCTTATTATCTCCACTAATAAGATGGAGAGTATGATAAGGTAGGACTGTCTCTCTCTCACACAATCACACCCTAATACTACACATGTACAGTGTGTCTAATATTTGTGGTTAAAACCAAAGACTGGTTTTACTAGAGAGTAGTAATGAAAAAGTATGCCCCAACGTGACCATAACATGTTCAATGTGATCATGATATAATACACTATGGTATTGTATGGTGACCATACAGTATACTACAGTATTGTATGGTGGTGGTGTACAAATGTAATAATACATAACCAAGTTGATGTTAAGAGAAAAGTAAATGTGGATGATTATTAAGTACACATATGTCTCAGCATCTAAGACCACTATAGTCCACATGTGCATTAGTAAGAGATACATTATACCCAATAAAGGAGCGTTCATCTTACACAGTGTACACATACAGGTAGCAGTGATTGGTAATTCATACCACAAGAAAATGATAATGCTATCACCAAACGCATTGATATTCCACTCATATTACAACAGGTACAAGTATAAGGACAAGTACACCAGTATCAATAAAAATCATACAAGAAGAGGTACTAACATATTGTGAATGTACATGTATATATTGCACCAATTTTATCAGAGCAAAAAATCGTTCTAATATTTGATTTTTTAAACAATCAAATATATCAGGATTTGAGATGTACATGTAAGCTAGTGCCTAGTAACTCCTTCATACATGTACATGTAGATGTACAATCATATCAACACCAAAGCTGTTTCAACACTTGTTCATTAAACATTGGTGTAACGTACAGGGCAATAAACCAATTAATAATTCACAGAAGAGAAGCATGTGACTGTACCTTGAACACTTGTCCGTACGTCCCATTGCCGACCACTTCAATCAGTTCAAAGATACCCTCAGGATCCTAAATGATGAAAAGAGAGTAATCACGCTATAACTTCTAACATCTATAGACTAACAAATAATGTCTAATAAAGGCTAGCATACATGTTCATGTAAGGTAACATACAGGACATGAATATAATCACTATACACAATGCAAGCTAAGAATAAATGCACATGAACGCTGACCTTACAGAATTTAAAACCGTGAATGTTGTCACTCACACAATTAATGCTGCCATCAGCAATTTACAAATAGTCTTAAAGAAATTTCAATATACATGTACATGTGTATTTTGTGTAAAAGGCATGCACATAAAAATGAAGGTTTATGTAATTATGCCAATTAAATGTAATAATCATAATCATTAGAATATGCCCAAATTTATACTTTAATTAAGCGTCACTACATTGTTGTACATTGTACATAATCTGAGTATTGTGTATTAAGACTAAATTTAATCATGATAAACAACCTCTACTCTCTCTCTCTTACTCTTTTATAAATCTCAGTAGCTCTTTTACTCACTCTCTCTCTCTCTCTCTCACTTACTCTCTATTCAATTTCTTAAGTAAATACAGGAAAACAATATCAAACAATATTAAATTAAGGATAGTAATAACACACTAACAGAACCATAACTTGCACCTACTCTATTAATAGCAGTGACAACTAAATATACATCTAGATCACAATAAACCCCAATATAAAAAATAATGACAATTTCCTTTGGGAGAATGGCACAAACAAATGCAACAGCATTCAAAGGTTTGTTTCAGTTGTAAACTTTTGAAGTTACAAATAACCAACCACAGGTTCGTTGACTGTCAAACATTGAGAAAATGCTAATTTCACTACTTGAAAAGCCTGTATTACTCAAATTAATCAAGTTAGAGGGAAATCAGTGACATAAATGTGTATGAACTACACCATAAACTAAGACTTCTGAGGCAAATAATAAAGTAAGAGATACTTTCAAAAATTAACTGGGAATTTAAAAATTAAGTAGACCTTTAAAAGTTTGAAAATCTACCTTCGTTTGCACCCTACGCTTGAAGGGTGACATTATGCCCCTGGTAATTTACAGCAAGAGACAAAACAAATCAATTGATTCTGAGGGTGTACTGACAAAGAAAGGACAGGAATAGTTAAATGTGATGTCTTTGGGAACATGTGTTAAGGATTAGCGTCACCATGTACCTGATACAATAATATCACTAACATACAACCACCAACTTAAGATTCGGTTTTGCCCAAAGCCAAAAAAATGTATTAGGATCTGTATGTATCTAAAGCCCCTTGATCTACTACTGATAGATCAAGTGTCCCAGTGTGTGTATGCTTAGTGTGTGGCTCTGTGCTTTGACTGACTCTCAGCATCGATAAGTCAATAGAGTCCATGTTCGGGTGGTTTTAGTCTTCAAATAGAGAACAAGAAGACTTTATAACATGAGAGAAAGGAACTCTGAGTTGTCTAGAGGATGGATAGTGGGGAAAGATTAAGTACAGAAGCCTCTCCTATCACTTACTTTGTGTCCCAATGCTTCCTCCCTAGGTGCTCTCTATCCGCATTCAAGCTAATACCGTATTAGCTCTTAAGACGATATTATTTTCTAATTTAACAACAAGCCACGCCTTCTCATTAATAACCAAAGCAGCAAGATGGCTGCTCCAGACGACCTTGAAGAAATCGAGCTGCGGCCATTGGGAGAGGGAGATATTGAGGTTGATCCTAATGGCGAGAGTCCTGTATTGGGCAGGTTAGCAGGTTGCAATATATCAGCTGTCAGTCCTGCTCAAGACTACCCTACTATAGTGTCTAGTAGTTGATTGGCCGACTAACCCTTGTCTTACTACACTCTTGACTACAGTCACTACACTACTATCATATTGGTCTATTGTGCTATTTTTATTTTCTGCAGGCCAACTACAGAGCTCCTCGAGACTATTGTTAAGCATCCTGAGCAGATCTTAAGACCACCTGAGAGCAGAATGAAGAAGAATTGGCACAGGTCATTCATACCACCTGAACCTATTCTAACTGCAATCAAGGTCCCTTCCTCCAGGAGGGAATGCAAGTATTTCTTGTTCACTCGCTTCCCAATAATTGGCTGGTTGTGGATATATCAGCTTAAGTTTCTACTGGGAGACATTATATCTGGCATCACTATTGCTGTTATGCATATTCCTCAAGGTAATGGAGACATTTCTCTGATGTTTGTACAGTTATTTGCACCCATGAAAATGATTCTTTGTCTCTATTATTAAGTCTGCCATGCTCTACAATGTTGCTTTCATTTTTTCCAGCCTTTGATCATGCCTTGATGTGGTCTAGAGTCATGCAACATGGCTGCCTTGAATATAAAACATTTCTATTTCATTCAATGAGATTGAAATGAAGCATCAAAGGCTAGCAGCATGCTTCCTATAGCGTATGCTGATGGCAGCAATAGTGATTTGAGTGGATTTTAATTTTCATTGTGACCACTGGTCAAGTGTTTGCCATATCATATGAATACTAGGAGCAGGTGAATGTTAACAATGGGAGAGTGAGCAAGCATGAGCTACTGTATGAGCTGAACATCCCTATTATCAAGAGTAGATAATAATTAGAGGAGAGTGTCCTACTGGCTATAAGGTCTGCTTCATCACGGCGTAGAATTGAAGAGTCACATTCAGGATATTTCCGTATTTTATTTGAGTAGTTATAGGTATTGCTAGTTATTTTTGAATAACTACTCTAAAATACTGAAAATATCCTGAATGTGACTCTTCAATTCTACGCCGTGATGAAGCAGGGGGTATAGGCACAGTAGGACACTCTCCTCTAATTATTATTTACTCTTGCTATTATGTTATTGTTTTATTTGTATAATTAGGTCTGGCTTACGGATTATTGTCAGGACTGCCCGCAGTGTATGGATTATATGGATCATTTGTACCTGTCATTGTTTACTCGTTTTTAGGAACATCGAGACACATATCTGTCGGTCAGTTTAGATTATTTAGCTATACAATTATTCATAGTAATAATAGGAATATGTGTACATTGGTATTTGATAGACTTTTTTAACATCTTGCATCTTTTATTACAGGAACTTTTGCAGTTGTTAGTTTAATGGTGGCTAATGGTATCACTCACGTGCTTGAAAGCAATGAAGAAATGTATCCCTGCCTAAATGGCACTGAAAATAACGATATAATAGTCAGTATAAGTGGAACAGAGATGAGTTGTGAGGAGCTAAAAGTTAAAATAGCAGTTACACTTTCATTTCTCTCTGGAATATTCATGGTATGGTATGAGAAATGATTTTTTTTAATTAAATGATTATTATTGTGTTGTAGATAATTTTAGGATTATTTAAGTTTGGATTTATCACTATACTCTTGTCCGAGTCACTGATCTCCGGCTATACGACTGGAGCTGCAGCCCATGTATTTACTAGTCAAGCTAAGCATATATTTGGACTGGATATAGAACCAATAAGAACACTTTTTAGCATTCCTAAGGTATGTGTCCGTATATATATAAGTACACCAATATTTCAGAATAATTTAAAGTGCTCCAAAAGTCATGAGCAAAATAACTGAGGCTTAAACCCATTAATCGTGTACAGTCGTATAAAACTGATTGATTTATTGTTATATTTTCTTTAGATATGGGTGGAAGTATTTAAATCATTGCCGACCACTAATATTGCTACCCTACTAATCTCTATTGTTACCATCATCACTCTTATTATATTTCGTATTGTTGACCGTAAAGTTATTCGTAAGCTAAAGATACAATGCTGGTCTTATTCATCACAGAGGAAAGGCTGTTTCAAAAATAAAGATAAATTCAAGTGGCCGGTGCCATTACCTTCACAATTAATTGTCGTAAGTTGAAATATTTTTTCTGAAATTGTTATCAAAACTATAAGGATACAAAATTGCATAACTGAGTGCTGTGTGTTATTACATTTTACTAAAGGTTGTTGTCGGTGCTATTATCTCATATGCGGCTAGTTTTAGTCACAAATTTGATGTTAACATTATCGAGGAGGTCCCACTAGGGTAAGAAAAGAACCACACATCGTGAGTATTGCATTGATTCAATTTTAGGCTACCAAGTCCTAGCCTTCCCACTGTCTCATACATGATTCCTTTGATACAAGATGCTGCCGTCATATCTATTGTCACTTTTTCTGTCTCGATATCTTTAGCGCAAGTTTTTGCAAAGCAGCACAATTATACTGTGTCTCCCGATCAAGTAAAGAAAGTCTCTCTAAGATTTGATGTACATGCACATCTATTGCAGGAGTTTATAGCTTACGGTGCTATGAATTTGGTTGGGTCATTCTTTTCTTGTCTTAACACTGCTGGCAGTCTATCAAGATCAACTGTACAATCTGTCTCTGGCGGAAAAACACAAGTAATGCAGAGTGGAACTATTTGATACAATATTTTAAAATACATTTATAATAATAATAATAATAGTTAGTTGGTCTTATTTCATCAAGTATCATGCTCTTGGTGTTAGTGGCATTGGGTCATTTATTTGAACCGCTACCTAATGTAAGATATATACTGTCTATTTTTGCTGCTATAGTGTATGTGAATATATCATTTTAGGCTGTTTTAGCTTCTATAATATGGGTAGCATTGTATGGAATGTTCTCTCAAATAGTTGATGTCTGGAGATACTTCAAGCTATCAATGTCAGATATGGTGAGAAGTTGGTTTGGGTTTCATTTTAATTTCTTTATTTTCCAGTTCATATGGCTAGTTGTCTTTACAGCAACAGTACTATTAGGAGTGGATCTAGGACTAGGTATTGGTGTTGGTTTCTCTCTTGCTGTTATACTCTTTAAGATTGTCCTGTAAGGCTTATCCTAACTCCTTTCTAGAATTTATTTGTGTCATTTTATAATGATAGACCCAAATCATTAGAACTTGACCCTAAAAGCTATGATGATATAGCTAACAAAGAATTGGTAAGAAAATTTACTGTCAATTTATTTATTCACACTGTATGATTGCATCTACTGCTGCAAGTATCATGCGTTTTACTACAATAAAAATAAAAATAATTAGGCTCTAAAATTATTAAAAAATACTTCCTCATCAACAAGATGTTCTTTTTCAGATTACGAGACTTCCTGATGTTATCATTTATCGGTTCCAAGCCCCGTTGTGTTTTATCAATTGTAAAGTGTTTCAAGCTCGTTTAGATATTGTGTGTGGCATTGATAGAAGAGCATCATCGGACGATAAGCCTGGCTGCATTCAAGCATTGTTTTATAAAGTATGTTCAATCAGTTCTTACAATATTCATTTCATATCTCTTTATGGTAGATATTGAAAAAGAAGAGGTAAGTGGCAATATTTTTTTAACCTATGATTATTGTGTATGAATTTTTGTTTTAGATGTTAAAAATTTTTGTAATAACATAATGTGAATGCCTAAAATTTTGTATTAACTTTTAAACTTTTTGATTCTCTAGAGGAAATTGGAGCCCTCATTCACCTACGCATCCTGTCAAGTGAGTTTTTTAAATTTTATTTTGTGGTATATAATCATTATGATAGTAAAGTCCATACATTAATACTGGATTGTTCGTCAATCGGGTTTATGGATGCCATGGGAGTGAAAACAATGCAGCAAGTCAATAATATCAGTGACTTCAGTTCCTTGTGTTGTTATTGTAATCTTTTAGCTTGTTTTAGACTTCGACAAGTTTGGTATACAAGTGTTGTTTGCTGCTCTAACAAGTGTGTAGTAATAAATTATTAGCTTCTAAGCTCTGTCGTTATTTTCTGTTCTCACCTTCGCAGGCAATAATTATGCTATGCTAGAGAGAGTTGGGTTTTTTGATAAATGTGGTAAAGAGTGGATATTTCGTACACTAGATGATGCCACAAGGCATGCAACTGCTGGAGCTAAATTAGTATGTGGTATTTGGGACTCCTCTAAGAATTATTTCTATTACTTTTAGCGTCCTGGACATAAGGAGGAGGCATTGTACACTGTTACTAATCTGGAAGATTCTGAAGAACAGGCTAAGGTGTTTTTTTTCACTTTTAATTCTACCAGTCAAAAATAGACTTGGCTTTTATAAACTAAACTATATACTTGTACAATAAAGCTCCTGTGGCTAGTTTGTAGATGCACTCGTAGTTAGGGTTTCCCACAAGATTTTAGCATAGTCCTCATGCAGCTTTTTGCCAGTGAATTTTCAAGTTGTTCAGAAAAGGGTCTTTGGCCAAATTTTGCCAAAAAATGACTAGGAGAGGATTCTCAATTTTTATAATTTTTTCTGATACACATACATGTTTTTATGTTATATAGAAAGTTTTAACTGATTTTGATCAAAATTAAGAATATTTTATAAATTTTTAAGTTACTCAAAAACCAGGCCAAAGTCCCTGTACTATAGTACAGGGACCTTGGCCAAATTCACCAAAAATGACTAGGAGAGAATTCTCCATTTTTATAATTCTTCCTGATACATATACATGTTTTTATGTTGTGTAGAAAGTTTAACCTGATTCCGATCAAAATTGGATTTTTTACGAATTATTAAAGTTACTCAAAAATCGAGCCAAAGCCCCTGTACTATAGTACAGGGTCGTTGGCCAAATTTCATCAAAAATGACTAGAAGAGAATCCTCCATTTTTATAATATTTTCTGATACATATATATGTTTTTATGTTGTGTAGAAAGTTTCAGCTGATTCTGATCAAAATTGGATTTTTTACGGATTTTAAAAGTTACTCAAATGTAATGTATGCATTTCATGAAGCATGCTGTGGGGAATCCTGCTGCCTGGTAGCTAAAAAATTAAGAATTTGTCAAATTTTAGCTATGTACATTGACTTTTATCATTTTTAGGCATAATTCAGGAAATATTAATGAAAATCTAGAACCATGAACCATGATAATTATTTATGGTGTTATTTAATATTGTGATTGATCATGCTCAATAGTTGTTCATGTATTATGATTTATAGCTATTTTGTAAATAAAAAATAAAGTTATGCAAGTAAGTTCAAATGTTGTGTGTTACTTAAAATTGCATAATTATATGCAATAAAGAAATCCCATTTATGATCCCCTATAGTCTACTATTAAAGTTCTCTCTCTAGATAGTCTGGACAAATTTACTTGCTATAATAGCCCATGCCTGCACTATTGGCCTTTTCAAAAAATTGGAAATAAAATTAATTTTTGGATTAATGTAATCTTAGCAGGCATTTAATCTTAGTAATCTATGAAACTAAAGAGTTAAAAATTAACGTTTCTATGGTAACTGATAATCAACTGCAGTGAAGGCGTGAGTGTGATTCATCTAGCACTATCTATAAAGCATCCTTAGAGCTTATAATGCAAGACCCACTAAAGAGAAACAAAGCTTTCAAAGAGAGCTACCTGTCCTGCCAAGCACACAAGAAGTACCTCACTCCTTACAATGTAGAAACACTCATGACAAGCCTGCAGCAACTGAGGGAACAAACTGTCTCGACCTCAAAGTCCTCATCATCAACATCAAAGAAGCCAAGATCACAGGAATGCAGTTTTGTAGACTCGTACCTCCAATCAGCACTGCCTACTGTGAGTCACAAGCCATTAATCACTGAGAACAAACCATGGAGTAAAGGAGGAAGGATCAGTGAAAGACTCTCATTAGGAGAGAGTAGTACTCCCCGATGCAAGGAAGGAGAAGAGAGAGGTGGGCTATTGGGTGCTTCACTATCATGGGAGAAACCCTCCATGTCAACAAACACTGGGATATTGAGACCATTGCCTTCAATATCACACGAATCAGGACCAGCTATAGCAGACAGACCTCACTCCAGCAGTGGCTATTCCAGTTGCAGCAGAACAAGTACTAGCATGCATGAGATGAGAGGGAACACTAGAGCATCACTTCGACCAGACTTCCGCAAACTATTAGAAATGCCTCGACTAGAGCCTAGCATAATCCAGTCCCTCACTAAACCGTGCTCTGATCCTGCTACTTGGTGAGTATCAAAGTCTGAGTGCATGTACAGTACATGTTCTCTTCACCTAAGAGTTTCCCACAAGCATGCTAAGTGAGAGTATAGTAGACATGCACATGTACAGTAACTTTAAAAATTTGTAAAAAATCCAATTTTGATTGGAATCAGCTCAAACTTGCTACACAACGTCAAAACATGTATATGTACCAGAAAAATTTATAAAAATGGAAAATTCTTTACTAGCAATTCTTGAAAAAATAACCTGTCCATGCCAAAATCCTATGTACAACTCTGCTTTGTTTTTGTCTCACTCTTTCTCTCTCTGCATAGTAGGTTAAGTGGGTGTACATGGAATACAGAAAGCAAATCAAGCGAGCAGACTAGCCTATCAGACAGCCAAGACCTGAGCGAGGGAGAGGAGGAAGAGGAAGAGGAAGGAGAGAGTGACAGCGGATGGCTAGAAGACGAAGACGATCTAATGTCAGACCTAGGAGAAGATGGCATAGGAATAGAGGGATCACTCTTGTCACGTGGGACCTGGGAATTAGAAAGCATAGGAGGAGAAAGCCATGAAACAGATAGTGGGCAATTATTAATTAATGATCACCTCTCACCTCATAGTGAGAGAAGAGGAATCTGCACCAGTGCAATGATCCCAGCTAGAGTCTGTTATCCAGGAGAGAAGGAAGGTGGTGTATCACCAGCTCTTACTCCCAGTCTTTTCCCTAACCGTCAACCGACAATACACTTTCCACTGCCAAAAGAAAATTGTAAGTTACAGCACCGGACAGGTACAAGTTGACAGGTACAAGTTGATGCATAGCCGCAATCTGCCACATACTAAGATAATACGCCAACTACTACGGAAACTACAAGTATTTATTCTAGTGTATAGTTATTATAACGAGTATACTAGTCCATTAGCTAGTGAGTATATTGTTAGTGTATCATGTACTAATATCAACAAACTTATGTACATTACATGTTACAGGCGCTAAAACTTGCACAAACTACAAGTATTTATGCTAGTGTATAGTGTATTGAGTATACAGTGCATGTATAACTACTCCACTATCTAGTGAGTATAATTATTGTTAGTGTATAGTGTATCATGTACTAATATATGTACATTACATCTTACAGGCGTTAAAACTTGCACTCCGTTAAATGCACTTTGCCGTCAACTTGCACTTTGTTGTCAACTTGCACTTTGTTGTTGTCAACTTGTATCTGTCAGGTGCTGTGTTTGAGTAATTAAATTTCTAATTAATTAATACTCAGATTTACAGTAATTAATGCAATCTAATAATAATAATATTGTTATTATTATTGTTTTTCTAGATGAGGAATTATCCAGTAAAGACAAGTTACTACTGAAGTGGAAGCCTAGCACCATTACACCAAATGTCATTAAGCATACTTTAAACAAAGTTGGATTTACATACACATCAAGTAAGCATAATATTCATTCATTCATTACATGTAAAATGAACATTAATCCACTAATTACAGAGGCCTCAGAATGGATCGGATACTGGGGAAAACACATGAAATCAGAAGGTTTCAAGACAATATTACCACATCAAAAAGTACACTGCAAGAGAGAGAGAGAGAGAGAGAGAGAGAGAGAGAGAGAGAGAGAGAGAGGGAGTTAATGCTGTACTACATGTACATTGTGCAATAGGTGAATCACTTGCCTGGTTCTTTTCAAATTGGTCGTAAGGACAGATTGTGGAGAAACTTGTCAAAAATGCAAGCACATTTTGGGAAGAGGGTCAGTACATTAATTGTACAGTGAATAAAAAACAGTATTGTCATTAATATTAGGATTATGATTTTGTTCCGTTGACATTCGTATTACCAAGTGATACAAGGTCTCTCAAGAGAACGTGGGAAGGAACACACAGACAAAAATGGATCATAAAACCAGTCAGAACACAACCCACACACTTAATGAATTCCAATACATGTACATATCTACTCTTAATAATTAAAACTTTAAGACTCTAAGTACGTACATGCAGACCCTAATATAATAAAAAAATAAAAGCCTTTCTACACTAGCACTTCTAATGCGCATTGAACTGGTTTGGAACCGGTTCCAGTCATTCCACACCTGATGCTCGGCGCCAAACTACCTCCATATGTGGTTTGAATGGCATTCAATAGATAACCAATGGCAGCTGGATCAGAAATGCTATAAAAATATACATGATCCTGATGATAGTGTGGAATCACTTGATGTGCATTCAATGTGCATTGATGACTTCTGGAACCAGTTCAAGTGTAGAAAGGCCTTTAAAAAGAGTACAATGTAATACATTATCTCTTCATTGTATACCATAGCCTGCATCAGCAAGAGGCATTGGGATTCAAGTAGTACACAAGTGGTCGCAAATACCAAAGAAAAGGCCACTAATTGTACAAAAGTAAAGCACATGTACATGTAATGAAATTTAGAAGTTTAAAACTCTCAAATTCATAATTAAAAATTATATTGAAACTTCTTTCTCTCATACAATCTACACACGAAGGTACATCTCTGATCCATTTCTCATTAATGACAGCAAGTTTGATTTAAGGATTTACGCTTACGTTAGCTGCATTGATCCATTAACCATATACCTGTATCGCGATGGACTGGTTAGATTTGCTACTAAAAAGTTAGTTTACTCATGTCTATAAATAATGGTACCATTTTTGTTTTTATTGTTGTACTGCAGATACTCACAATCAAACAGGACATTGTCAAATCGATTTGTGCATTTAACTAATTACAGTGTCAATAAAAAGAA
>NW_003546256.1:432400-487498 GCF_000090795.2 Amphimedon queenslandica | reverse complement strand
CGACCAAAGGCTATAGCCTTTGGTTTTTGGCCAAATTTTGCAAAAAATGGTTAGGAGAGAATCTCCATTTTTATAATTTTTTCTGATGCATATACATGTTTTTATGTTGTGTAGCAAGTTTGAGTTAATTCTGATCAAATTTGGATTTTTTACAAATTTTTGAAGTTGCTTCAAATGCCATGTACTGTATTATAGTACTTGTCAGCCAAATTGATTCAAACTTTCAAAATGGCATGCATGTACACACATGTACATGTATAATCATTAAAAATAATTATAAATAAAATTGGGGTATTTATCCTCATTACATGTATTATTACATGTTTTTCTATTAGGGGCTTATTAGCTTTGTGGGAGTACATGGAGACTCAATTAGGCATAGACCCATCATTAGTCTGGAAGAAAATACAAGACTTAGTCATTAAAACAATGATGAGGTAACTATACACAATGTACCAGTAAAAAAATAATTTTGACCTCCTCTCCCTCTCTCTCTCTTAGCTGTGAAGGCTACATAGCTTCATTGATCAAAGCTAATTGTAGAGACAGTAGTACTGTACATGAGCTATTTGGATTTGATATCATGTTGGACAAGAATTTGAAGCCATGGCTATTAGAGGTCAATGTGTCGCCAAGGTAAAGTACAGTTGTACATGTACATACATGTATTAATAATGGATAGATGGTAGTACCAAAAGTATAAAATCCCTAAAGCATTATATACATGTACATCTATTCCTGATGATACTAATAATGCAAATATAGCATATTCTATAATTTTACATGCAAAAACTATTTTTAGCATTATTGTTAGTGTCAATTCAATCACGAAAGTTCTTACTGTCAAGGCAACGGAACAAATAATAAAATAACAGAACTAGAACTAGAAATATAAATATTATTACTATTGTGAATACAATAATGATGTCACTGCCTTGTCAACAGGAAATTCCATTGAGTGTCACTACTGATACCATACATGACATCTACATAGTTCCAAGTCCACTAATCTCACTCTTTCCTCTCTCTTTAGTTTACATTCAAATTCACAATTAGATTACAACATAAAAGCTCCTATGATGAGAGATCTATTCAACATGGCTGGCTTTTCTTTACCAAAAAGGTATAGAAATTAATGTCTGAAGTAAAAGCAAAAAAAGCATAAAAAATAACGTTCCATGCACATGTACACCTCATGCAATCAGCATGTACTACTGCCCACTCATCACGTACATTATGAAAGAGGATTATCATAATCAAATTAATATTAAATTCTTTAATTGAACCTAAGTACTCTTGGTCTTTCCCTGTTTAGTAGCCAATTCAGCACTACTACATACAGGTCAATGACCTCAAAGGAGAGGTTAAAGGTAAGAGTATATAGTTCCTGTAAAGTCATTTATATTTTTTGCAGCATTCACATTATAGTCGTCTAGCTGGACGAGAGGTAAGCAATATCAGCATTTACTATGGAGACATGATTCCGTCTATCTCTTTAATAGTGTGACAGACACAGCATACTGCGTGAACTGACTCAGCATGACTACAAGATACTAACACGATTTATAGATGAAGTATGGTCATGCAATTTGCAAATCAGACATAATACCTTGTACTCTGTGTGTGTGTGTGCGCATACATTTTAAAATGTTTGTTATTTTTGGTTACTATTATTAAACAAACTCCATTAATAATAAATAAATAAATACACACCCAAAACTAAAATAAGAACCCACACATACACAAATACCCTAATGGTCTAAATCCAAAATAACCTAATGGTCTAAATCCAAAATAATAATTTTTTAATTCCTAAAATTAGAATAACAGGCGAGGAGGTTTTATCAGAATATATCCAACCACAGAAACAATAGGACACTACACGCCTTACTTCCAATATGAGGTAAAGGAACAACGCCTTATTTATTGATATTTAATTTTCATGTTACATGCAGAGATATAACAATATTCTAGTTGAGGAATGGTTGAAAGAATATGGTAAAAAGCCAGAGCAAGGTGAGAGGAGAGAAAGAGAGAGAGCTTGCATGTCACATGCATAATAATAATTATTATGCTGAGTTGCTTGACTATGATTATGATCTCAATTATGATGATGAAATTAACATAGCATAGGGTTAACATGTGACCAATGTAATTATCTAAGGAATCGTCCTTTCTCCTTTAGGTATTTCCTGGCTCAAATCTGCAAACATTTGCTAAGTTGCATCATTCATTTTCATATGAGGGACTATTTTAAAGTTTCCCCATGCCAAGTGATTTTATTAAAATACACAATAATAATAATTGCTTACAATGTTAATGTTATCTTAAATTCAAAGTCATATTACATTTGGGAAATGAAAAAGTTCCAGTTATAATTAGGGTAATTAAGTTAAGATGAGGGAGAGTCATTATACACTCACTTTCACTTCCTAAGAATGGCATCTCTCACCACAATCCTCTTGTAGTCTTTCCACTTGCATGCCTCAACGTACTTCTCAAAGACAGCAGCAGTGCTAAGATATTTCAATGACATTTCATGAACAAGGGAAGGAAGGTTAATCGTATGCTCGTACTTCAGTAAAACTTGTTTGTTAATGGCGAGACATTTTGCATAATGTTTACTAATGACGCTCATGTTCGTCTTACCCTCACCAATCCCAAAGATCTCACCAGGGAGCAGGTTAGATACATGTATCCACCTCCGAACGAGGCAACTGTCACAGCTTTCCCTTGCTCCTCTCTCTCTCGATGGCATGAGAAGTCGTTGGTGTCCTTTTCTCCAGTCGTAAGTTTCTCTTATTTTTAGTTTATGTAGTACGGTTGCTTCTCCATTGACAAGAAGATAAGCAAAGTTGCCTGTTTTGCTCAAGTCTTTTATGATAACAGAGCGAGGTGGGAAATTTATAAATTTTGAGGCTTTGGCAATTGACTGTGCAATGGCTCGATCGGAGAACTGGCTGAAGAATGGATGCCACTGTATGATATTTAACCTCCATACCCATTCACGATCAAACGATACTCTCACAATCTCATTGAAATCAGAGACACTGATTCGTAAAAGTGTCGTCTTGCTTTTACAAACAACCGTTATCCTTTCTTTGTTCCTTATTGGTCTTAAATCCCCAACGGAACATCCCGAGGAAACATTAGTCTCTTTTATGACGGAGAGATGACCATTTTCCTCCGACTCCTCAGTCACAGCAGTGTACACTTGTCCGGTTAGTATAAAATACAAGGAGGTATCATCAGGTCTCTCTCCTCCTGGGGCAACCTCTCCTTTCTCCAGTGAGTGATAGTGAAGGATTCTGGCCACTTTGATACGAATATCTCTAGGATAGGACCACAATGGCTCCAACTGCAATGATATTGAGGAGAGATAGGTCAGTTCTAATTGGTTTCTCTCTCTTGGTGGTTTGCTCAGTATGTTTATGGCTTTTGAAGGTAACGGTCCTCTGAGAGGAAAAGAGATGAGATGGCCATGAGAGAAAGCTGTCTTGTATCTCTTCTCCTCGTGGAGGAACGTGGTTACCTGAAAGAAACCCATAATAATGACAAGATGCGTTGCTAAGGCAACTAAAATTAATTGGCTAAAATAATTATTTTTAAATAATAATTTATTTCAAAGATAATATAATACAACAGGTATAAATAACGAAAATAACAATAGCAGCTCACATTAATAATCACAATAATAAGAGCTAGATACTATAATAAATAAAATAACTGAATGTGGTGCTATAATTGAATGTGAAGATGGTTGAACAGTTGAATTGCAACTAATAAATGATTATAATATTAAATGATTATAATATTTCAAAAAAAAATTAATAATAAACAGCACAAACAGAAACTCATAATTTATACAATAATTTACAATAATATAGCTTGACACATGAATCAATAATAATAAAGCGATTATGCTAATAATGAATAATTGATACCTAAATCTTTTCTTCAATTTTCTCCTAATTTCAGTTTCGTCAAGGTTGAACCAAATTACCAACATCAATCATCACTTTGAAAAACATAGCATCATCCTTAACATAAGCTGGATCGTTAAGCACAGAGAGTGGAGCAAATCTTGGGCAACCAGAAGCAACATTCATTTCTGATTTTGGCTGCCAGAAAGATGATGAAGAAGGCTCAGGTTTAAAGCACTGTACAATATGCTTTCCAGAGCCAGACTGATCCAGGAGCATCAGAGTAACCATTTGTGAGAAGGGCCATGGTAATAGAGCATCATATTCTCCACGCATTATAGTAAGGAAGTAAGAGATGTGAGAGTTCTTGCCTGATCCATCTCCATTTAGATATAATCTCAAACAAAGTTTATATCCAAACCTGCTCGTGTAGAAAGGTGCGCTGTACAGCGACACGGTTTTGCCAGTCTTTGCATCGTGTCTACGTCTATCAACTTCGGGTATCTTCCACACGAACTGACCATTGTAACTGGTAGCTTGAAGAGTTTGAAAGAGAAGGGATAACTCTGAGAAACTGTCCTGGAGCTCGCTCAGTTTTATTTCACATTTCAGTAGTCCGTCGCAAATTGGTGCCAGCCTCTTTTCCATCTCGTCCTTTTGTTCTGTTAGTTCTGCTCTCGTTGACTCAAGGACTCTTTTCTCTGTTTCTTCTACCAGCTGCTTCCTTGAGTCTTCGAGTTGGGAGCCACCAGCAGAAAGAGTTTTCTCAAGTAGTCCAAGATGATAGCCGGAATCATCTTTGTAATGTTTGAGCAAGCCATCAAGAGTATCCTATAAAGAGAAAGGAAATAGCATTATGCTCAGGTGATGTAACAATGAATTCCTTACCTTTTTGTGGCAGCCATATTTAGTATAGCGACAAGGCCTCACTGTTAGGGGGCAGTAATTGGCAAGATGATCTCCTAACTACAGCAAAATAAGAAAAACATGATCAATAAACATTCAAGCTTTTGATCCTCCTTTCATTTCTTTGTCCTCTCCCACTAGTCTCTCCCACTCTCATTCCCTTTCACTCCCTTACCTCTTTTCTAAGGAGCTTCTGCCCACAGCCAGATGAACATAGGATAGAATATTCTGGACAATCGGTTTGGTGATGATTCTAAAAATAAAGTCAAATAATCCTCAATCATCAAAGAAACTTGTTGACATACTTCAATTTGGAATGAAGGGTATGTTTCGAGACAATATTCACAAGAAGAGGGAGTATAAATACAAGAAGAAACATGTGTAGACATTTCATTTCTAAGTAATTTGATGCCACAGTGAGGATGAGGACATGTAATAACAGAATATTTACAGGAATCAACGTGACTCTATATACACAAAACAAAAATTAATAAATTATGATTACTGAGAACTCCCCACCCATTGGTAGTCTCGCAGGTCTGGCCACGCGAGACTAACCCATTGGCAGAGCTAAGCAAAATAATTATTAGAAAATGATCTAAAGCTAGAGCTTGCCAACACAACTGATATCTTTAGGGATGTTTCCTTTACAATTAAACTTACTTTATACATAATATTAGTTCCAATCCAGGAGCATGAAGGATTGAAGCAGGGAAATTTAGCTAGTTTTAGTTCGTTTTGTACAGCTCTGTCTTTGAATGACTCGTTGAGAGGGAATGGAAAGTTACATCTCTTGCATAGAAATGCTTCTGTGTCCTTACTCTCCAGGAAGAGAGAGAAGCAAGACGAGCATATACGACAGCCACAGCTAGTCTGTCTAGCTCCATCAGTCAGTGGATAGCCACACTCACAGCACAGTAACGTTAATAGGTGAGGCTGAGTCAGTTTCTCTCCTAGTAGGTCTGGTGCTCTAGCTACTTGACTGTATATTAACTCTAGACTGCTGTTTTGTAGACTGCTTGCCATTTTAGTAAAAAAATTATGTTTCCATGCTTTCCATGCATGCTTTTATAACATGATGTGATTATGACATCATATCATAAGACTAGCACCCCTCCCATATCCTGATGAATATAATAATAATAATAATGCATAATAATGACGTGTATACTACAATATAAAATCAATAGATTTTGTCACATGACCAATTTATTTGACCTTTCCACCTAGACAAAAGGTGACCTTTATACACATCATCATCGCTATTTTTAGAACTGACTTTGTATGCAAGGTCAGTTCAAGCGGTGGCATTAGTTCAAGGTTTAATGAAATCATAGTGACGCTCTGTGACAGATCTAAAAACAATAAACATTTATTTTTTAAAATGCTTTTTTAAAACTCACTTAAGTTAAGTATAACTGGTTCCATAAATTGCCCAAGGCCATCATAATAATGAATATTAAACTCGATTATTGAAAAACAGCTACAAAATGATGCAATAAGATAAAAAATTAATAAGAAACCAGATAAGCAGCTTGTGCAATACAGACAAACAACAAATACAAATGATGTAATAATACTAGCTTATACACCTGGTCGTGCAATATCAGACAGCTATTGCAAAGAAAAAATAAAGGCTTGAACGTTAAAATCACAACAAATCACTGCCTCTCTCTCCCCTCTCCCCTACCTGTTCTTGTCCACAATATCTTTATTAAGACTGAATATGACTGTAAAATGACTTTCAGAACAAACCACCCATATAGGATAAACCGGACTTTTATAAAATTCACCAACCTAAAGTGGAAGAAATGTCCAATGATGTCTGTGCATGTACATGCATTTGTTGCGTGGGAAATGATATCATTGGGTATCTTTAGGTCGGCATTTCCCACACAACAAGCATACACATGCACAAACAAATACAGGTAAACATGTTTGTGTAACAACAACAAAACTTTTTAGACTATACAAATCATATGAGAAATGATTTTATTGTTGTGATTTCCCCCCAGCCCCAGTAGGAAACACATCATGAATATAATAAAAGCTACATGCACATTCATATGAAAAGTTATCATACATGATGTAGATACATGTACAGTATACAATACATGCAGTTCCACTCATTGTGTATATGAGCTTGAGGATAAAAAATGACTCACTTTGCAGCTGCCATAATACTCGAATAACGTTAAGTAGCCTATTTCACTTTGTGCATATAAACCTTTCAATCTCTGTGAGTCCTAATAGAGTGAGGGAGGAAAAGAGATCGAGGATCAAGTGATACGGAAAGAGGAAAAATGAGGGAAGAAAAAAGGAAAATACTCCCCCAGGGCACTATCGGTATCACGTACTCTTGTTCCTTCATCGATTACAATGTCTCCATTGAAAGTATTAGAGGTACCTGCTCCAGTGAGAAACAAGTTAACTAGCTCCTGAGAAAGGGAAAGAGAACAAGATAAGCAATCCCATGGAAAAAGAATGCATTTCACATGAGATATTACTTAATAAGGGAAAGAATGTAAATGTAATTTAAAAAGCTAATGATAAAACAATGCACAATCTAACATAAAAAGCTATCATTACCAATTTTTGCCAAACTAGGAAGAACTGTGATATTTTACTATATTTAGTACTATTTCACACAAGTAGAATGATGAACAAGGGCTAAGGTGATAGCTTTATACTCGATAAATCTGCAGCTATTGTATATGTACATGTCCATATAAGGCAATCCACTAATTCTCATTCTCCATTAAATAAACTATTCATTATTATTACTTGAGAGCAATAGCCATGGGCACCAAGCAGTTTAGTATTATTAGCATCATCGAAATCAGTCTTCAATCTAAAAATAGTAACAACATAATATCAACTATGATACAATTCACAATGATAAACAAGAACTATGATATTTCAGAACAGTGACGAAAAAGGATTGTTTTCATAACTCAATAAAAAGCTATGAATACTGTTAGTGCATTGTCTTAACATAATATTATGACTAATCAATGCACATGTCATTCATGCTCTGATCATGCTTCAGTCACAATAAGCCACATGTATACATTACATGTGTCATTGTTTTAAAAATAGATTGGCACCTTTCCACTCCTCTGCTTAATATAACTGAATATAGGAAGAGAATACAGCCAGCATTTTCTTCCTCAGCAGAAATAAACTGCCCAAAATAAAACACAATGATAAGACAAATAACTACTGTAATTACCTGATCAACATACTCGAGCAAGAATAATTGCAACTGATCAAAGTCAAGGAACGAATGTACGACTAGCTATTGAGAGAAAGAGAGGAAGGGAAGGAAGAGACATAAAGGTGAAAGAGAGAAGTTATAATGAAATCACTGACCAGCTCAGTAAGTTGATCTGGATAATATGATCTGCTCCTGACAGTCAGTGATTTAACAGGAGGGGACCATGATCTACTGCATAGGCAGACATATTATCTAATGTACCATACACTTTCATGGGCACACACAGTCACACACACTCACGCAGAGTCACAGATCTGTCTATCTGTTGTCTGTCTCACTGTCTGTCTGTCTCACTCACACTGTCACTGTTGCTTTCTTTCTCTCTCCGGCCTTCCACAGTATCTGAGCAAGGGATTTACAGAGGAGCTCCTTCTGCTCCTTTCTATTAATAAAAGGTCTAAAAAGAAGAGAATACAAGCTTATATACCCGGAAGGACAGGATATGACATTACATTGCATCAGTAGATCCATCAGCACTATTTGCTCCATCAGCAAATAGCATATTCTTTATGATGTATGACTGAACACAAGCTAACACTCCACAAGGGCCACCCTAAGGAGAGAGAAGGTGAGGGAAAGAAGGAGACAGGGAAAGAGAGAAAGAGAATGAGAGATAGGATTGTGAAAGGGCAAAAAAGGGATTTAAATTTATCTGTTATAATAAAATACGAACCTTGTGCTGTACAAGCCCATAACTGAGTGATGGTACTTCTTTATTAAATACAAATCCTTGATTCCTCCATTCGCTGTTAAACGAGTGAGTGGTTGCTGAGCCAAAAACAACCTCCCTTAATTTCTAAAAATATATAAAATGTCCTAAAAAGGTCATGCATGACATGTGTGACGTACATAAGCAATCATATGTTAATTGTATGTACATGTATGTTAATGTTGCTATGTTAATAGGTTTACTATATACACACACATACACTAGAGTAAACAAACACACATGTATATGTACATGTATACACTGGGTGTGTGATATTATAAACAAAGGAAGTTCATTGTGTAGGTCAGGAAACTGTGTATGTATGTGTGTGATACAGGATTTCCCTAATTTCGATCAAATTTGGATTTTTTAATGAATTTTTGAAGTTGCTCCAAATGCCATGTACTGGCTTAATTGTCAGCTCACAAAGCATGCTATTTAGCTCACTTAGAACGCTTTGTGGGAAACCACCCTGGTAATATTATCATACATGTAGACAGTCTAGGAATAACTACTAGCGCATGACAATACTTCCATAGGTAGTGTATATCCCTTGACAGCATGACTTAACATCCACATGATGCCAATTACTGACAATCACATGAACTACTTATATACCATATTATAAGGAGTTCATGTGGGCATCATGTGAGGATGTGACCTTTTACTACATTTTTGACCTTTGAGCTATGGTCTTTCATCAAAAAAGTTGATACCTCAATCTCTTTATTGTACATACATGTACTCAATTTTAATGAGTGATTTTGGACACAAGCTTTTAAGATATAGCACACTAGCTGCAGTTAGCACAACAGTATATTTAAAACCAGTGTATTACGCTCAATTTTGCCAAAAGATTTGAATGCACCAAACATATTTGAAGGCAATTTATCAAATTTTCTAGCTATAATTAAAGTACATGTACACAATGTGCATGTGTACATGTATGTGTGTCACTGACTATAGCAGTATTATAAGATATTTGCTCTCCTTTACTGTTCCTGCTACTGCTGAACAAATGAGAAACCACTTTATCATCTAAAAGAAAGGAACTGTCCTCTTCAATGTCTTCATACAACAGCAGCCCACCATCCTAATAATCAATTGATTATTATTATTAATCATTAATTATTCATGATCAGTTACATTAGTTATCTTGGTACCAATAGATTTACTAGAATCATCTTCACTTTGATACCTAAGACAAAAGAGAAGGAAAAGATGAAAATAATTAATTTTTATGGTTACCTTGTTACTTTCTTAGTACTATCTAACGTTGAAGTGGAGGTGGGTGTGGTTATTCTAGCAGATGTCGTTATAGTGGGTGTGGTTGAGTAAGTGACCGGTTTGCCGTTTGTTTTGTTGATTGTACGGGAGGGACCAGTAATGGGTGTGGTCAGTGTAGTAATGGGTGTGGTTGATGTAGGAGTAGGTGGTGTTCGTACAGACGTGGTTGGAGTAATTGGTGTGGTCGGGTTGGTGGGTGTGGTCAGAGTAGTGGGTGTGGTCTCAAGCTGATTATTAACAATAGCTTCAATGATAGTTCTATAAGGATCTGGCTGTTTCTAAAGGATAAAACAAGACACAATATCACATTTATAAATTATTCATTACGTCTATAGTCTTCAAGATTCTATAGTTATGAATTTTATTTTGGGAAATTATCACTTTCAAAAAAATTTCTGCCATACATATGTACAGTTAGGAGACATCAAAGTTTAAACCACATTATTTTACTTTTGAATTGCATAGTAGATTAATGATTACCTTATTTGACTTCATTATGTTGACCACACCAGCTTCTTTCACCAGAACACTACGGTTACTAATACTGAAAGGAACTATATAACTAATAAGTGGGTGATTCATTACCTCTCTTCTGTTCGTGGTACTTCAGTATCTAGTGCTGATAATGTTGACTTGTAGCCCTACACAATGAAGGAGGGGGTGTGTGTATGCATTTAAAATTATAAATAACTATAATTTTCACTCACTTTCCTACTAAGATATTCTCTAACTAATGCAATACTGACGTCCTCTACTTTTTTCTTTCTTCCTCCATCACTGGTTCTTAAAATGGCCGGATCAACTTTGCCAGAGTGAACACTACTCGACGCCATTTTGAGGAATCTCTATGCTGAATTGCCGATTCGGCAAATAAATTTTAGCTAATTAATATCCTATTGCCATGGCAACCTTAATTACCTTTAATGAATGAACTAAAGTAATTATTACAAGATCCTGTTTCTTTATACTCTCCCTCCCTCCCTCTCTGTAGCCTCTCCATGTTGTCCAATCCTTCTTCTACTCCATCTTTGGCCCGGCCATTGTTTGGTGAGAGGTTAAGGAGAAGGCCCCTAAGGAGGAGAGACGACAGGGGCCCTCCTAGTCTCACAGGACTCGTTGTGATATCACTCTTACTGTTATTCGCCATATTACTACCATCACTACTTCACCAAGAGTCAGAGACTAATGTTAAGGGAATCATAAGTAAACTAATCGAGGAAGGTACAAAAATGATTGTATAATTATTACAAAAATAAAACATGTATATACATTATAATTATTATATATACTATCTGTGATTAAAATTTTATTATAATATTCTTAGATATTCCTTTAATCTTTACGTCGGAAGCTATCAATAATTGCTCTCTCCCATTTTGGGCGGATTATAGAGGTGGGGTCTTTATTTTAGGTAAAAATAATAATAACATATCATACATGTACATACAACTTGATACAAATACGTGTCAACTCTCTCTCTCTCTCTTTCTAGATGTATTCAATGCTTGCTCATTTTCTTTACTAATTGGCGTACTAGTTTCATTATTTACTTATTTCTCTGTCTTTTATGACTCGCATACCCCTGGACTCTATCCCCTCTCACCAATATCTCCCAAAAGGTAGCAGCCTTTCACATTAACACTGCTTATGATCAGTTTATATATTACAGGAGGTTTAAAACAGAGGGAGTGGTGGTCAGAACTGGTTGGTCTATTAGTTACAAGATGGTTCTAGTCAATGGGATTGTCTTCTTCTTTCTCTCCATTTTCTTTTTGAGACAATATCTAAATGTTCCTTTTTGGAATGTTTAGCAATTAAAATAATTATAATAAATCCACCCATTAATAGCAAGGTATTATGATAAATATGAAGACATCATTATTATTATTTTTAAAATGATATAAATTTTATGCATTCAATAATCAGGTTTAATATAATAACAATTATTTTTCTCTCATTTATTATCATCAATAAGTTAATCATTTTTGTGTATTAAAAAAATTTAAATTCAAAGTTGATCAGGAATGAGTGTATCAGTATGAATCAGAGTATGAATCAGAATGAAATTATGAAGTTCCACTAAAATTAATCATGCATTAATGTCGTACCAAAGCCCGGAGGATTTCATTTTATTTATAAAAAATTTCTCAAATTGGTTCGCCATCTTATAAAGCTCAGTGCCTTTCTCATTGTACAGTCGACAGTTGTTGAATATCCACTTCATGTCAGAAATAAACAACCTCAAGCAATTGTAATAGCGAGATGCTAGCCTCTCACTTACAGTATTTAAATCTAAATAATAATAAATAATAAATAATAATAATAATAATAATAATAATAATAATAATAATGGCACACCTTTTAATGCATAAACTAACAAAAACATTCTCTTAAACTAGCAATACTATGACAAAAGAAAAGCAACAACTAAATGTACATGTACACGTACAGTATGTGACTCCAGGTGTACACATAACTATGTGGCCAGGTAATTTTGGAGGAGTGGATTTTTGGCAAATTGCTACATATCTAGAATTCGGGTCTATGCATGCATGTAATTGAGGCGTATTTGACAATAAATAGCTCTCGGATACCCAGTATTGTGGTAGTGTAGTGAGTCAGTGAGTGTGTAGTATGTACATGCACATACATGTGTATGTGATGATGTATTTGTATTGTATTTATAATGCTACAATAATTGTACCCTTAGTACTACACATGTACAATACAAGTATCATACTAGACATGCACTATAGATGTACTTAATCATTTTGAGCTCAATTCACTAGTGCATATGTATACCCTACCCATTGGGAATTTGATAATTGAGTAATAATTAGGAGCTTGGGCCTCGTTTACTGGATCATGGAAAGGACGAGAGATAGGATGATCCTTTGGAGGAAGAGAAAAGAAAAGAGAGGGAGAGAAGGATAATGGAAAGAAGGTAACAGTTAGACAAACTTTTAATTCCGTGAGTACATTAGAGAGAGCTTCACCCAGTCGCTCTATATCAGATTCTAATTCAATCTGATAAGACGTCCTTTGATAAACATGTATTATTTTAATAATATTTATATTACTGATTAATTACTGATTACCTGGGGTCTTCCCCAGATGGTTTCCAGCCAGTCTCAACTAGAGTATATATTAATTAATCGTATAATGATATTCATAGGCTATACTTACGTATTCCTGGAATGTCTTTTAGTTCAAGACGTTTAGCCCCTCCCCTTTCTCTGAAGCAGGACAGGCCAGGATGAACTTTACGAATCTCAGCCTGCTTCCTCTCAATCAACTGATGGACTATCTAATAATAATAATAATAATAATAATAATAATAATAATAATAATAATAATAATAAACAATAAATAAACTAATTACTGTTTTCTGTTTCTTGATGATGTCAGAGAGATGAGTGTAAGGAATTTTAGGATTCAATTCACACTTGAGAGGAGAAGAAGTGTACACTCTTGGTACAGCAAACACGTATACTTACTTCCATTAATAAAGCTCCTTCATAACTTTTAATATAACCAACAAAATGTGGGCGTGGTAACTTTATATCCTTAGAAAACCCCTTGACAAAGAAAATAAAATTGAACACACATACACACTCTCTCTCATTACTTGTTTTTTAAAGTATCCAATAGCTGTTGAGTCGGCATAAGTTAATAAGTGAAGCAAAGAGTGTCTGATACAATAATCCTTTAAATTATTCATCATGTGTGTACCATATCCCTAATTAAAGAGCACGCTGCATCGTCACACGGCAATGGAGTGACATGTAGTATACCTTGAGGTGTTCGTTTGCTGCAACTGCACAGAAGACAATTTCAGCAAATGATTGTTGGACAAACGGTCTGAAACAGATTCCCCCAATGACACGCTTCTCCTTCATTAAAGCAAGAGAGTAATGCTTCCTAAAAGTAAAAACAATTATATATTTATTCCACTTCAATTCTATCTTACGTATCAAACACTATTCTAGTTATATAGTCCACTGGCATTCTCGGCAGTTGGCGTGAGAACATTTGCTTTAATTCGAGTAGCCAGATGAGGTGATCATCGTGAGGCTTGACTTTGATTGAGTTGTGCAATAACTGGAAACAAATGATACCATTTCTCTCCTCGTGTTTCGCAGTGTGGTCACGTGAAACTTGTTCGTCAAAGAAACCAGTCTACATGTACATGTACACCATGTACATGTATACGAGAGAAGAGAGAGAAAGCGGAAAAGGGAGAGAGAGGAGGAGGAGGTAGTGAAGAGGATAGAGAACAGGTGTTGGGTTACCTCTGGTCCCAGCATTGCTCTAGGGTCGGTTACTGTCTGGAGGATGTCACTAGCAACTTGGAATGAATCCTGACCTACATGTACACATGTAATAGCACACATATCTCCCCAGGGATTTGGGATAGTGCTCATACAGCTTCTTGTCAGTGGATTGCCAATTTGCTCAAAATTGGGCCAAAGACTCTGTACTATAATAGTACAAGGCATTTTGGAAAAAATCACAAGGAGAGAATTCTCCATTTTTATAATTTTTTCTGATACATTATACATGTTTTTATGTCGTGTAGCAAGTTTGAGCTGATTCCGATACAATTTGAATTTTTTGTGAATTTTTAAACTTGCTCCAAAATCGAGCCAAAGTCCCTGTACTATAGTACAGGGACTTTGGCCAAATTTCACCAAAAATGAAAAGTATAGAATTCTCCATTTTTATAATTTTTTCTGATACATATACATGTTCTTATGTTGTGTAGCAAGTTTGAGCTCATTCCAATGAAATTTAGATTTTTTATGAATTTTTAAAGTTGATTCAAATGTATTATGTAGTATGTAGCAAGAGTTGATGATGACTATTACTCATCATGGATTGCAGATTGTAGCTATATGAAGCTCATGCTGTTTAGCTCACTTAGCATGCTTTGTGGGAAACCCTCCACCTCCCTCTCTCCCTTACCTTCAATCTTTGGTCTCTTGGGCATAGGTCCAACGTCCAATGAAGAAGTATCGTAGTTTGGTTGACTCCGCCCACCTTTACTTTGATGTGGCGAAATATGAAAGGGAGAGTCAGCAGCTTCTCCAGACATGGAAATCTTAAAGAGAAGCAGAGACAAAATTAATATTTCTAAAATTTCAAAATGTCTACATGCATCATTATTTTGTTACTTGAGGAGAAGTAAAGTGTGCCTGACCCGGTGATGGCATTACATTAACAGAAGCAGGAGATGGTATGACATAACTAGCTCTAAAGGAGCTGGGATTGGGATAATCTGGAGAAGAGGGACAGAGAGAATTTAACATAACATTATAGCTTCTGTCTTCTTAATTTTTCAGCCAAAAAAGTGTCAACCATAACAATCACAATTTTTTTCATTTTGTAATAGGTGTACATGTACACAATTTTTCCACACACAAAAACCACAAATAAGCCAATTTTAATACACTCCTGTACTACATGTACAATATGATCCATTAGAGGATTCACCTCTTGTTCCCACGGATCCAGGACCCACTGAAGCAGGTCCAACGGATAGCGGTCCTGCTAGGCCAGCAGCTGATGATGGACTAGGAGCAAATGATGAGCCAGCAGGAGAAGGAGCAGCAACAACGTCACCACCGGTAGTGAAGTCTTCACGCCATATTGGAGAAGAGGTACTGAATATCTCTGCTTCTAATATATTAAGAAAACTGAGAGAGAGAGAGAGAGAAGGGAAGGAAAAAAGAGACAAAGATACATGTACATGTATAGCAAATTTCAAACATTCTTACCGTGGGAAATGGTTAAGTATTAAGTTTCTTTTTTCTGGTATCATCTTTTCTTGTTCTGATGTGAATCGCTCCATTAGTTGGCGTCTAAGAACCAAAAAGACCGAGCTGAGGAGAGTACGACCAAAAGCATGCGTCGTGTCAAACTTCTGCAAACTCTCACAAAAAACTGGCACATGACAAAAACATATCCACCTGCAAATTATCAAGAGGTTTAGACATAAATTTAAGCATCTCTTACCTAGTATAATTCTCTTTGTAAACTTTGTGATCGTCAGTTGCTGATGAATGAGCATGGTTAGTAGGCGTCTCCAACTTCCAGTGGTTAAAACAATAGAGAAACATCTTAGCTAAGTCGTACATCATTTGCCACTCAGCTTGAGGAAGATTGTTAAACTTATAAGCAACAAAATTAGTAATAGCCTAAAAGAGAGAGAGAGAGAGAAGAGAGAGAGAGAGAGGTTATGATATAATAAATAACATAAAATAAAAATAATAATAGAGAATAAATACAGCAAATACATGTACATTTGTATGTTGTACATGTATATGTATATTTTAAAATACTTTAGTAATGGTTGGTCTTTCAAAAGGTGGCGTCCCTATCTTATCATGGACCAATGGAGGAATCCTAGGCTGTAGCATGTTCTTCTTCAAGAAATGAAACAATAGATTGTAATTCTTCCTCAGGTCAATGTCTTCCCTCTCGCTACGAGCCTGTAGCGATATATTGTCCATGTCAAAGACGACCATTAATATTCGATCCAACTGCTCGTCGCTCTGCTCTTTAATTGGAATACAGTGATTCTCCAGAGGATGTCTACAGGAACGACATGTGTCTGAGAGTCGGAGGGTCTCTTGTGATGCTGGCGGACGCCAACCTTGACAAGAACAGGCACCATACTAAAGAGAGAGAGAGAGAAATGAAGAGAGTGTATAATTATTAAAATTAGATTCTGTTTTTAATATGATTTTATTTAATTAATTACCTGACAGGAAAGGTACATGCTTATTCTCTCGATCTTCTTCACACGAGGCAACTGCTTGACGTGCTCTTTCTTTTGGGCAATTTTTTGAAGAGCAGAGCCTCCCCTACGAGGCAATCCTTTACTGGAAGACGCCATGACAGTTTTATACTGCGCATGCGTATAGACTAATTAATATTCATTGTGGTCTTGTGGGCGTGGTCGAGAAAAATTAATTGATCTTGTACATACAGTCTAGTCTACAGAATTTGCTGACGCTGAGGTAGAGTTTCTGGTGCAATCGACTTTGTATATAAACTTCCTTTCTGGTCGTACTCTCGTCTGCAAAGGAGGGAAGAAGCACTATTAACTCTACCAGTCGCCAGTCTTCTCTTCGGCTCCATAACGGGTAACCTTATCAATAGAAAAAGGTAAATGAGAGCTTCCATTTATTAATTATTATTGTACTGTTTTTTTTTTATCATTGTGCCATTATAAAATTTGTGATATTTACTCCTAATTTAATGTGTTGTTCTGATTCGAATAAATAACATGTTTACTCGGTTATTATTGTCGTCCCATTTACTATACTAATTAAACTTTGGACTTTCTCTTTCAATGTTTATCCTAAAATCTTCAGATCAAAGCCGCAAAATCTTTCGCTTATGTCAAAGTACGAGAGAGACCCAGAGTTCAAGAAAACCTCCATTTTAGACGATTATGAGATAAAGTGGAACCGCAGTTTAGGTACTGGAGTGAGCGGTCCAGTCCGCCTCTGTATACACCGGGCAACTGGTAAAGAATACGCTCTTAAGCTGCTCTTGGATCGTAGCGACAGAAAGAAGGCAGAGATTGAAGCCACACTTCATTGGTAAGAGTTATGCTATGAGCATTGTTTTGCATGAATTTTTTGGCACTCATGCATGAGGCCATTAATTTTAAATAAAATGAATTAAATTGTATTAATTTTACTTAATTTGAATGGTCCATTAGAAAGGGAGGAAACTGAACATGCATACACATAATGGTTCAAAATGTTAGTCAATTGGAATTAATTTTATTAATGTTTTCGACACATATACATGTTCTTATGTTATGTAGCAAGTTTGAACTAATTCCGATCAAATTTAAGTTTTTTTTACGAATTTTTAAAGTTACTCAAAAATGAACAATGTTGTATTTCATAAATATTAATGATAATTATTTTTAAATTTATTTTTGTCCTGAACAGGCGCTGTAGTGGAGGTGATCATATCGTCAGAATAGTTGATATATATCGCAATGAGATCCAACAGCCTGGCGAACTGAGCCCAAAGAAAAGGATACTACTAGTGATGGAATTGATGGAGGGTAAAGAACTCTTTGATTATATCTCAAAGCGTCATCATTTCACCGAGCACGAGGCCAGCAAGTACATATTACAGATCGTTAGAGGAGTCCAGTTCTGTCATCGTCTAAACATTGCTCATCGGGACATCAAACCAGAGAATTTACTCTTATTAAAGCCCGCGTCAAACCCTGAGGATGTCGTCATCAAATTATCCGATTTCGGTTTCGCAAAAGTTGACAACGGAGACCTAAAGACGCCTCAGTTCACTCCTTATTACGTTGCCCCTCAAGTCCTTGAGGCCCAGAAGAGACAGAAAGAGTCATTGTCTGGTTATAAGCACCGAACTCCTTACTATTACGACAAGAGCTGTGACATCTGGTCCATTGGCGTCATCATGTACATTATGCTTTGCGGCTATCCTCCATTCTATTCTGAAGTGCCACATCAGGCACTAAGCAATCGCATGAAGCAGAAGATAATGAGTGCTGATTTCGATTTTCCGGAGAATGACTGGAAGGCGGTGACTGATGAAGCTAAGGATTTGATTCGGAAGATGTTGTGTGTGGAACCGAGCGAGAGACTCTCCATTGAAGAAGTCCTTCATCATCCTTGGCTAGCTCAGAATGCCTCGCCTAATCGTGATCTTAATTCTCCTTATCTCATATCGGATAAAGACGCTCTTGTTGAAGTCCAGGGAGCTCACGCTAAACTCCTCCAAAACTTCCGTCGGGATGACACTGGGTTTTACTTGAAACCTCTCGGGCAGGCAAAGAACCCCGTCCTAGCATCGCGCATGAAGAAACAAGAAGAGAAGAAGGAGTCTGGAGGAGCTGGCAATGAGAGTGAGCCCTCTTCCTCTAAAGCTGTTCAGAGCCTTAAATCATTAATGGATGTATGTAACATGCCTCCTCCTCCTCCTTCCCTTTCTTCTGAAAGCTCTCTGTCTTCATCTTTTCTAAGTGAGAGTGTTAAGAATGCATTGGTTCTCAATGAGCACAATGCCTCTTTATTGAAAGCACTGGAGCAAGAGTCTTGGAATGGAAATGAGTTCATTCATCAGGTCAATTGTAAGCGTTTGGCCTCTTCTCTTCAAGAGCTCATAGAGCAGCTCGAACCGTAGAACTAATGTGATTTGGGACCTTATTTAATTAAAGTTCTTTTTAGTGTCATAATTAATTCAGTTGATTTTTATGATTATGATATGGGATAGGTCATGAATCCTATTATATAAGACTGGGCAGCCACGCCCTTATTGAATTTTCCCTCCCACGCATTGTTACAGTTGAAGTAAGCAAATCACTGTCTTTTTCCTCTCATTTTGGCAGAGCAAGCAGACAGAGTTGGTTCCGCTGATATTAAAAGGCTTTTAGGGGAGTTTTGTGATACTATAAAGAGTTGTCTTGTCAAGAAAAAATATCGCCAAGCCAGAAGCGTGATCCGAAAAGGTAAAAATAACACTACACAGACTTTGAGCCTCATTAGCTCTTGGGTTATATTTATAATCATGTATATACGTCTATAAGCTGTATATTTTGCTCTTCTGTAAGCTTCTCTCTGCATGAGCTGTACGGGGAGCAGCCCTCCCTGTAGCTTAACATGACAGGTACACATCCTTTGTGATTAGAAAGATGTCACTCTAAACTTGGAGGAGTAACTATGTGGTATATATTCATTGCCAGTATTCCCACCATCAGTATGCACTGTTGTAACTCTATATGACAACAGTTACAGTAAATTGATGAGCTTTCCCTTCCAATGGTGCATAGTGAAGGCGGTTTGGATGTCATCTATGGAATGTCCAGGTGTTATCGTTATTAGTGGGCTTGTTTCAAATAATGAGAATTGTAAAAGAGACAAGTGTCTGTTACATTGTACTAACATCACTCGCTCCCTCTGCCTCTGGCTGCCAAATAATTCAGATAAGAAATTTTGGTGTGGTAAAATAAAAACCACAAATATTTGGTGTGCCTCAATGTTTTTTTAACAAACAATGTACACACTGACAGATACTCCTTCCTCTTTGGCAACATATTTTGTGTGTGTGTGTGTGTGTTTTTTGAATGCCTGAAACCAATAATAACAGATTGCGCATAATTGAAATTCTTTATACCATTCCATCAGCCTAGCCTCACTGGTGTTACTATAGCCATAAAAAATACAATTATATCACACAGACACATTATTCCTATTTCTTCCACCCTTTCTCTCTCCTCTCTCTCTTTCTCTTTCTCTCTCTTCTTTATCTTTATTTCAGGTTATGCCAGAGTTTCGCTTAAGACGAGCTAAGAAGGAAAAAGGAGGAGGACAGAGGAGGCGTCACACCCTTCACACTGACTCTGAGATGAGCCAGCAGCTGGAAGAGGCAGCTAAGATATTCAATGAACAGACTAAGATTATCCTCGGCCCAAATGAAATAGTAAGAGAAAAAGAATAGATTAAATACTTTTATTGTGTTGCAATATCGAATGGCAATATTACTTAATGTGTTGATCCAAGAACATAGCTACAGTGTAAACATGTTGCCTTATAGAGCAAGGCAGTGTAAATATGCTATAAACAAATGAACATTTCATGCTAGCAATGATCTTATACACACCCTGAAATAAGGACACCTCTACAATGAATTTTCTAATCAGTACTAACCAGGACTCCATAGTTATACTTATATCAAGAGCACATAATGTACTCTTGCTTATATAAAAGCACCTTTATCATGTTGTCCTTAATAAAGAGGTTATGTTTTATTTGTACATAGTCTTTGGATGATGCTATACAAGGGATGAGAGTTGGAGTGAGAGATGGTCCCAAGCCTCCTGATGTATTCATAAACAGTACAAGCTCTTCAGAGCCTCCAGTAAAGGCAGTCACTAATCGACGCATCTCTTCAAAATACAGCGGTAAGGATACATAGCAGATCATTATCAGTGGGATGCATGTACGTGTATGTAAACATTCTTTGTTGATCATTCCAATGGTAGCACATATTGGTACACTCTTTCGTTATAACACTACACATTGTCAAGCATACAGTTCATATATTTATATTTACATTTTTACTTTTGCATGCTAATAATGCATGTGTACTTAAGTCAGGCATGATTTAATATGTATAATTCAATAATAATAATGCAATCATTTTATATCACTGGATATAGCATAATATTATCAACAATCATTTTAAATGTTTTATTTTCCTTCCGTTAGAATGTATCTATCTTCGTTATGGTGCAGACATGCGTAGGTGTCCGTTGCCTTCTCCTATTACTCTCAGTACTATAAAGCAGCTCTTCATTAATCTATTCGATTTGAGTCCTTCCGTCAATAAAGATCCAAAATGGCATTTGTTTTTACTTAATAGATCAAACACGTGGAAACCTCTCACCAATGTCAGGTGAGAAAATGGATTTTGTTATTATTATCATTAATTGAATATTAATCCTGTTAAATGTAATTGTGGCTTCATATCAAGACAATACAATTCTTATTTACGGGGCATTGACCAAAGGATAATGATATCACTGCCAGTCATAGTAAAGAGAGAATTGGGTAAACATGTGTCAGACATTGCTGGCATGACTTGTTATTCATCTGTTACTATCTTCTACCTTTCTGTCCCCCCCCCCTCTCTCTCTTTCTTTCTTAGTAATGTTTCTGATCAATCTACAATACTTCTGGTCGATTCCTCTGATCTAGAGACTGGCCCGTTGCTAAATTCCACTCCACCGTTAGTCCATCGTAGCTCAACTGGTACACCGGACGCTGATTTGTCTTCAGATGACGAGAGAGAGGACCTAAACATTTCACTACAGAACCCAATGTATGTCTGTTTTAAAGTCACACACACAATATATATATATACAATATTTATTTTTTTATTCAATGCAGTTCTAGCCTATCCCAAGCACATAGCAATGTTCCAGGAGTTGAGAATCTCTCGTCAGCTATTTATTTAAATGGCCCAACCAATGATACACATGTTAATGAGACTGATGGCCTAGCTACTACTCAAACGAGAGATGTAGATGTGATCCTTCCTCCTCCTATTATTCCAATTGATGAGCCAGTAACTATCAGTGGCCTTCAGAAAGAGATATCCTTCCTTAAGAGAAAGCACCAGTTGGAGATACAAGAATTACGTACTGAACTGACACTGGCTAGACTATCAGCTGCTCAAGGTTAGTTTAAAAGAGGAAGGGAAGAGGAGAACAGACATTACATTATTAATATTTTTGTGTGTCTTTACTACCTTATTATTATTATTATTAATTACAGGTAGCACTGCTAATAATTTTTCGGTTGAGTTGAGTCAGTTTCGTAAAGACAGACTCATCGTTGAGCCATTGAAAGAGGACTACCTTAAAGAATCTGATTCTGCACTGAGTGAAATGAGGTATGTACATGCACATACAGTGATAATAATGATTCTCACTCACTCTCCCTTACTCTCTCTCTCTCTAGTCTATTGCAGAGTATAGGTGATTCCCTTAAGTCTGATGCTATTCATCACCAGTCAAGGATTGATACTGATGAGGTTAACTACCTCCTCAGTCTGACAGAAGAGTCAGCAGAAAGATTTGAAAATCTTAAAGGTACTATTCAATCTGCTGATTCAGTTTGCTTTAGAGTCAATTTTTGAAATTCCCAATTTTAAATTTATTCTTTAATTCTTAGGTCAGTATAATGTATTAGAACCAAAACTAAAAGCAGTGATGCAAAAAGAACTTGAAGTTATTGTTGCTGAAGAACAGTAAGCGGAAGAATCATTTATAAATTAATAGTTATACAACCACTTCCTTTGCTGAAGGATCATGAAGGAAGAGGCCAAGAAATTAGCAGCTGCTACAGAAGCTTGTAAAATTCTGAAAGAAACTTTCACTACATTGCAACAGTGAGGGCTTTTGAATAATACTAATATATAGTGCTATGATAATACTTTTTGATATTATTATTTCTTGCACTGTAGATTGTCAGGCCTGCAAGCTCAGAGGCCGCTACAAGTACCAGTGATAGTGACATCCTCAGATCCAAAGGTTGATCATTCCTCACTGATTGCTATCATTAATAGTGTAATACCAAACCATCAAGAGAGACTGGAGGCTATCAAAGAGACAGAAATGATCATGAGGAAAAGAAAGATGGATCTGAGCCCGACGAAACGAGCCCTGAAGAAGTTCGAGTTGTCTCTCCGTCAACGACAGAAGGTTCTTAATCCAACCGGTCGAGTAGTAGTACTGGAGAAAGAAAGAGAAGAGAAACTACGAAGCTTGTACATAGCAGAGAAGCAGGAGAGACAAAGAGAGATAGAGAGGGACTTGGAGATTGCTCAGAAAGCTTTGAAGGAGAAGAGAAAGAAAGAGATAGCAGAGATTGAGCAGAGGCTAGGCATCGACTTCAAAATAAGTCACAAGAATGAAGAGAGAGAGGGAGGGAATCGAAGAACCAGCATTGAAGTCGATCAAGAAAAGAGACTAGAAGAAGAAAAGAAGAGAATAGAAGAAGAGAGGAAGCGTTTGAGTAACATTGAGCTCCAGAGACTAAGGGAAGAGAAGAAACGCTTGGAAAACGAGAAGAGAAGCCAAGAAGAGGAAAGAGAGAGATTGGACCAACTGAGAAGAGAGCAAGAGGAACAGCAAAGGAGACTGAGAGAAGAACAAAGGAGACAAGAGGACGAGCAGCGTAGGATAGAGCTACAGCGTTTCCAACAAGAGCAAGAGAGAAGACAAATAGAAGAGGACAAGCGACACTGGAAGGACTATCAGGGACGCTTAGGGAGTGAGAGCCCAGAGACAAGAAATAAACGAAAAGAAATGCTATGGCAGCATGTGCAGAGACAAATCCAACTTGAAGAGGAGAAAGAGAAAAGTGACTTGGTAATGAAACGCAAAGCTCACACACTCAAAAATAACTACTCGTCACAGCCCGAGTCTTCCTACAATAATCACAGTCACAGCCATAGTCTGGGTCATTTCAATGAGGTTGATAATATCGAGACACTGCCTTTAGCAATACCACCTGTGAGCCTCACCTCTCGCTCTCACAAAGACCTCAGACACAACAGGACTGATGACGAGCCTGGATCCGGTGAGCTAATGCGGAAACACATGAGTGGGAGTGGAGGCACTCAACAACCTAATGGCCTCATACAGAGAGGAGGAGCTTTAGGAGGATTGGTTCATGATGACTTAATGCCGAAATTCTCGTCCGAAGACAGCCTCATTAAACAGAATTTATATGACTCGCCTTGGACGAGTAAGAAGCTGTTCCTACAGTCTCAAGGAGGAGGTGTGTCTAACAGACGCGGGTCTGCAAGTCAAGTTCATCACAAAAGGAATAAGTCTGATTTTAACGAGACTCCACCAATCGCCCCAAAGCAGAGTCAGAGGGATGACCGCTCCTCTCCTATTCTTATCCACCCGTTGAGGACTACCATTGGGAAAAGTAAATCTAACGACTTTGGCTGCTCTCCGTCAATTCAAAGAAGCAGCAATAGCAAGTCAGACCACGACTTGCAAGAAACAAGCAAACTAACTAATCATCACTCACCGCCCCCTCTCCCTCCTCCTCCAGTTTCCTATGCCAGCCCTACTAACCCTCAGCTACCATCATTCACTGCTGTTGCTCCTCCTCCTTATTCTCAAGTAGCTATTCCACCTCCATCTATTGCTACTGCTGGTAGCTTCGATTATAAAAAAGGAGGTCTTTTGTCTGAGAGGATGACGCATTATCCAATGATGCCTAGCGGACAGCAGCAGGACTCCATGCTGAGTAAATTCAAGCCATCAATATCTCTAGTATAACCCGTAATGATTATTAATTCTCAATACTTTATTTTAATGATGTGTCTTTCAGTTTCAGTTTCAGTTATTACATGTATATTGTTAGTATTATATAAATCACTTGATATTACATACTAATAATAAAAAGTATTTCTATCGAATTTCAGTTATTCTACATGTGCATGTACACAAACATAACGAATACACAAGCATTAATTTTTACTATTTTCGCTACATTCAGCTAAAATAGGGTCCCACAAGCATCAGACATTTTTGAGTAACTTTAAAATTTAGTAAAATTTCAATTAACTTGAACTTGCTACACAACATAAGAAAATGTAATTTTTCCCCAAGACATTTGCCAGAAAAAAATTTTTTTTGAGGAAATTTGCCAGGATATTTTATAATTAAATTTTTCCCAGGAAAAATTATTTTTTATAGAAAAATATTAAATTTAATTTATTTCCCGGGAAAATTTTTTTTTGGAGGGAAATATTTAATTTAATTTTTTTCTGGAAATTTGCCAGGAAAATAAAATTTAAAGTCGATCCACAAGAACTTTGGCCCAGTTTTTGAGTAACTTTAAAAATTTGTAAAAAAATTCAATTTTGATTAGAATCAGTTGAAATTTGCTACACAACATACATGTAATAGCATGCATATATATCAGAGAGCATTATAAAAGTGCAGAAATCTCTAAGCAAAACTGATTTGGCCACTACAGTGTAATAGTGTATACAGGGACTCTGCCCTGATTTTAAAAATAATTTTGATCCACTGACAAAATAAGCGCTATGACAAAATCCTTTGAGAAACCCTGAGCTCAAATAATTATTAAAAGAATAGAGATACACACAAAACAAGCATGAGTGTATATCACTATAGTTGAAGTGTCAAATACAGTGTGTTGATCGATGTTCATGTGTTAGCAGCATAGCGTTTCTTTCCTCTTTCATTGATTATGCAAACATGCTGTGAAAGGGAAAAGAAGAGGAAGCACAATCATCTCATTTTAAAAATTATCGACTTACATTAAGATCCCTAAAATACTCATTGTAATCCTACGTGTAAGTATAAAAGAAAAATACATAAGGAAAAGATGAAATAGGTAACAGCTGCTTGCTTACCAATGCATATCCAACCACAAATGCATCAGGGATCTCAAAACCAGTATCTAAAATAAAATACAAACAATAATAACGTAAATACAAGTAATTGATGAGCGTACAGTTAGGTCTGTATCCATTACTTCTCTTTGTTCTCTTTAATAACAAACTAAACAGATGGAGGAGGATGAGGGTGTATGTGTAAGACACCAGTGATTGTGTTACAAAGGGTGTAACTGGCTATCAATTCCCTCCACATGTACAGCATATGCTCCATCCAATAATAATAATAATAATAAATTGTCTACCAGCTCCTCTTAGTAAAAGGAGTCAACAATAGTGCAGACATGGGTGTGAATTAGTTTTGGATAAAAGCTAGCTGCTGTTATTGGTCAAAGATTGCTGTGTGTAACCAAGTGACAGTAAGCAAATGATAAAGTCTGAACTCATTCAAAAACAATAATTACTCAATAAGCAGCTTAAACCACATGCTGCAGCTGGCAGAGGATCAAAAACTCATCGTTCTAAGCATAAGTTGGTAGTTAGGGTGACATACTCAATGAAAATGTTATGTCTGACGCTAATAACAATAAAGACACGCCTACCTACCTAGCAACCATCACTTGCTTCGGTTCGAATTTCTTAATCGTCTCCAATAATTTGACCATTGTATTGCCTGTGTCAATAATATCCTACAAAAAATAGCACACGTTAACAATAACATTAGCACATTCTCTACACAAAAACAACTCACCTCAACTATCAAGATGCTCTTAAGAGATGAGAGAAAAAAGAAAATAATAATAAAAATGTAAATTGAGAGCTGTTATTATCTCAAAGACACACCTTTCCTTTCAAAGAGGCCAGATTATCACTGCCCATAATGTTCACAACGCCAGTTGACTGGTCATTCTAATTATAATCATTATTTAAATTTATCATAATGTATAATGCTGCACATACCATGTAGCTCTTTACTTTAATGAAATCCACTTGCATCTGGAAAGACTTCTCTGGAGAGAGAAAGAGCAGGTGAGAAAATAAAATGTGGAAGTGAAGAATTTTAATTAAATATGGCGTTTGTTAGTTACCACTTGTTGCATTATGATTTTTTATACAGTCAAGCAGATCAGTAAAAAACTGATAGCCACCTTTCAATACACAGAGAGCAACAAGTGGGCTGCTTATGTCGTGACAAATGTCTTCAGCCAAACGCTGGACCCTTGACAAAGCAATATTAAAATTAAACAGCACAACTCCTTTACCTGTCAAGGATGAGTCCTTTAGGTAATAGAACGCATTTAAGGTCGTCGTAGTAATGAGCAGGGACACAGAAGTCGTCTAAACTGTAGCTCGTGTAGTCATCAGGTATCTGCTGAGAAATAGGAAAGGAAAACCTTGGTATGGGTTCCTACCACTATCGAGGTTGTTCTCGACTGTGGGGATTTGCTTCTCTTCTCATCAGTCTTGTTTTCATCGTCTGCCATCATCTTTAACAAAAGTTTATAAAAAGAACCCTGATATAATATTATTTAAAAAGCTCTCACTATCTATGCTCAGAGTCATATAAAGGGAATTTTATATAGACACAGTGAGTTTAGACAGCATGCATGATGCTAACACGTGAATGGTGCAAGAAGTCTCCAATACCGGAAGTGAATAAAGGAACCCTCTCTATGTTACCTAAATTGCTTACTCTGCAGCCATTAACATGTAAAGTTATCTTGCTTACAGTTAGAAGCAGTCACTGAACGAAGAAGGATGTCATCTGCTTTGTTAACCTAGGCTAACTGCTAGAGAAGTTTGCTGCAAGTAAGCTCAGACTTGCTACGCCCGCCATTTTATTCATTGTGACCACACCTACTTTTAATGAAGAAATTAAAAGTAGCGCGGACTTAAAGTTAGCGATTTTTAACCGCTAAAATTCGCTGAATTAAATACCTTAAGCCTACTATTATTTGCGTCTACTAATTTTAGCGAAATCAGCAAAATTCATGTTTAGCGTTACTAATTTTAACCTTTTTTACTCAAATTAACTATCAATAATAACTATTGTAATGAATTATAATTATTTTGGCATCTATTTAATTTAGCGATTTAAAGCTCACTTGCTAATATAGCTAAATTTAGTAGACGCTAAAAATAGTAGGCTTAAGGTACCCGCAAACAATTGTCTCCTTAAGGTACCTTAAGTTTTTTTAAATTTATCTTAAACATTGAAGATTTTTAACAGTCAGTATAATAATAGTAATAATAATAACAACATGATATAGTTTAGATTCTCGTCAATGTTTCAGCTGCAAATCTTTCACAATACTAGCAGAAAAAAATTAAAATGACGACAATAAAGCAATCACTATAACTCATCATACTTTCTCTTCTGGAAGGCATGGGCCAAATGCTTCAATAAGCAATCTCTCAGCCTCTACTGTTGTCTTGAAGTCTTGCAAAGAGACTTTAGAATCATTATCATGATCCTACAACATCAAGTAATAGAGTACATATTAGATGTTCAACTACCATTTTCTTCATGAGAATCTCAATGAGCTCCTTTATACCTTCTTCAGGGTCTTCTTCAGTTGGTTGCTAATAATATTAATTATTATTTTTTATCAGAGGCACTATTATCATTACCTTAATAAGAGTGTTCTTTAACATGTGGAACATCTCTTCACGTGTAATGTAGCCATCACTATTTAAATCATAAATTGAAAAACAATCTAAAGAAAAGCAATGTACATTTTTTCTATAACGTAAAGGATTGGCTTACATTCAATCTTTTCAGCTAGTGTTCCCCTCAGAAACATGGACAAACCTTTAACCCATTCCTCTTGATTCAAAAAACCATCAGAATCTTTATCAAACGCCTTAAAGACTATGGAATAGTAATTACATTTAACACGTTACTATACATAATCAATTTTTAAAAAAACATGCAAGGCAACTAAAAATAACATCAATATGTATGTAAGACCTTTGTCCATGAAATAGTCATCAGTCATTCCAAACCAATCATGCAGTAAGTCACAGAAAAGGACTCTGTCAATCTTATCACTCGTGAGCCCATGGTAACGATACAGTAAAAGCAATGTCTCATCTTGAGTAACTATGAAAATATTTAAACTCAAAATATCAAATTAATTTTTGTTACAGTGAGATAACTTGTATAGACACTCAGACTGCTTAACGAGCTTCTTTCTTTCAATTGCATTCAGTTCTGGAATGGTCGCCATTTTGTTTTCTCATATCCGTTGCCAAGCCAACAATCACGTGACTCTATAATTAAATTATTAATTAAGTTAATTAACAACACGTGGAGGGACTGGTCAAGTGGTCATGGCTGAAGCTTCTGTTCCTAGAGGAGAAGAAGGCCCAGAAGAGGAGGGAGAGACTGTAGAAACAACCTCACCGAACGATAAAAAGAAAAGAAAGAAGAAAGACAAGAAAGGTTTCAAACATTTTCCATCTTTTTAAAATCAATTAAGTAGGAGGGGCCAGGGGGGCGGAGTCTAGTGCTCTTCCAAAAAGTGTCATTGATGAGAGTCAGATCCTAACAACACGCAAACTCCAGGAAATTATAACAAACCTATCGATACAAGAGCAACCGAGGGGACATGAGTTCTGGGACACTCAACCAGTTCCTAAATTTGGTAAAATTAATAATAAATATTATTACATAGATCTAATTAATATTGAGGTTTTGGTGGGCTGGGTCACAAGAACAATGTACATTATAGTATAAATTAGCTTTTTATTGATCTCTTTCTTTCCTTCCTCCTTTCTCTCTTTATAGATGAGACAGTGACTGATGCTGGTCCTATTGAACAAGATAAAGAGCACGTGAGATCAGAACCGTTCACACTCCCGGACAAATTTTACTGGGACAACGTGGACCTCACAGATGACGCTCAAGTAATTACTTTCATTAAATTAATTTGATAATTAACTACTCGTGATTATTGCTTAAAATGATATTATAATGCTATTATTAATAATTTTAAGTGATCAATTTTTAAAATTAACCAATCACTCTTTTAGCTAACAGAGCTGTACAAGCTATTAAATGAGAATTATGTCGAAGATGATGACAATATGTTTCGGTTTGATTATTCTTGCGAGTTCCTACGTTGGGCCCTACAGCCTCCTGGTTGGTTACCGCAGTGGCACTGTGGCGTTAGAGTAGAGGGGAACAAGAAACTGGTTGGATTTATAAGCGCCATCCCTGCTACTGTTAGAATCAGAGACCAGTAAGTTGAAAAATTTCATGGGCAAGTCGTAAAAATTTAATGCCTTCATGAAAATTTTAATCTTGCTATTATTATTATTATTATTATTATATTGAGTTTGAAAACACTATCTGTCACTTCTTTTTTTTAGTACTCAGGTTTTAGTTGAAATCAATTTTCTTTGCGTTCACAAGAGATTGAGGTCAAAGAGAGTTGCGCCTGTCCTTATTAAAGAGATTACTAGACGTGTGAACTTTGAGGGCATATTCCAAGCAGTTTATACTGCTGGAATATTGCTCCCTAAACCAGTGGCTGTCTGCAGGTTTGTTTGAGAGGGAGGGAGGGAGAGCAAGTAGGAGAATCAGCATTAATGGATGTTAAATACCAGCCAACTTGGGGTTTCCCAAGTGGCATAGTACTCATACAGTGTATTTTGGCAAAAATCATGAAGAGAGAAATCTCTTTTTAAATAATATTTTCTGATGCATGTACATGTTCTTATGTCGCAAATCAACTTTGAGCTGATTCCGATCAAATTTGGATTTTATATGAATTTTTAAAGTTTCCTAAAAATTGAGCCAAAATCCCTGTACTATAGTACAGGGTCTTCGGCCAAATTTTGCCAAAAATGACTAGGAGAGAATTCTCCATTTTTATAATTCTTTCTGATACATATATATGTCCTTATGCTGTGTATCAACTTTGAGCTGATTCCAGTCAAATTTGAATTTTTTATGAATTTTTAAAGTTTCTTAAAAATTGAGCCGAAGTCCCTGTACTATAGTACAGGGTCTTCAGTCAAATTTTGCCAAAAATGACTAGGAGAGAATTCTCCATTTTTATAATTTTTTCTGATACATATACATGTCTTTATGCTGTGTATCAACTTTGAGCTGATTCCAATCAAATTTGGATTTTTTATGAATTTTTTAAAGTTTCTTAAAAAATCAAGCCAAAGTCCCTGTACTATAGTACAGGGTCTTCGGCCAAATCTTGCCAAAAATGACTAGGAGAGAATTTTCCATTTTTATAATTTTTTCTGATACATATATATGTCTTTATGCTGTGTATCAACTTTGAGCTGATTCCAATCAAATTTGTATTTTTTATGAATTTTAAAAGTTACTCCAATCGTCATGTACTGTATTATATGCTTGACTGCCTGTCAGCTCACGAAGCAAGATTTGTGGGAATCCCTGAACCAACTCAAAATACTATGTAATTTCTTTTCCTTTTTTTGTAAAGGTACTGGCATCGCAGCATAAATCCAAAGAAATTGGTAGAGGTACAGTTCTCTTCCCTTCACAGACGAATGACATTACAAAGGATGTTGAGATTATACAGACTACCAGATGTAAGACTAAGAGAGAGAGAGAGAGAGAGGAGAGAAGGAAAGATAAGGACAAGTGTGTGTGGTATCAGTTTACTACTGATTGCTAGTGTGATATAGTAATCGATCATGCATAGTAGTAACGTGACTTGACTTGGCATTAATGTCAACCTTCCTGTCTCTTTGATATTTCTTCATCTTCTCACAGGAGACTAAGACTCCTGGTTTGAGACTGATGGAGCCTCGTGATGTCCCAGCTGTACACAGACTCTTTGGACAAGTAGGTCACTTTCTGATTATTAGTATACCCTCTCTCATCTTATCTTATACTCTGTTCCTCCTTTTTTTCTATTAGTACATGTCAAGGTTTGATTTGGTACCAGTTTTTCAGACTGAAGTGCGTCATTCTAAAAATAATGATTATTATTATTATTATTTTATTTGCATGTACATTTATATTTTAGGAAGAAATTTCTCATTGGTTTTTCCCAAGATCTGACATAGTATATACCTACGTTGTTGAAGTAAGACTGTTGCACTATTAGTAATTATAATGTTGTTTAATCAAGTATGATGATGATAATAATGTTGGGATACATTAACTGTTATGTCTACTGTTTGCTATTTTGGGCATCTATTTCCTTGGCAGGCAGAGATGGCTTTAATTTGTTTTGTGTTTCTCAAGTCCAGCTGTTATTTACTATACCCTCTCCCTCTCTTTTCTACAGGATCCAGCCACTAAAGAATTAACTGATTTTGTTAGCTTTTATAACTTACCCTCATCCGTTGTGAATCATCCTGTACACAAGACATTGAAGGCTTGTTATTCTTTTTATAACATCTCTACAAAGACGCCCTTCAAGGAGCTTCTTTACGATGCTCTAGTTCTTTCAAAGAAGGTGAATGATAAACAATAACAACTTGGTGGGCAGTAATGGTATTTGATATCACAGCTGCAACACCAATGTGGTGCTTTTGCTCCCTCCCTGACCTGCCTCTTGTAACTATTATAGATTTTGGATTTTGTGCAGCCATATATATTTTTTTCACATGATTATCAGCTTATTCATGATATCTCTTTACTAATGTTCTCTCTCTCTCTTTCAAGTGTGGTGCCGATGTCTTCAATGCTCTTGATATAATGGACAACGAGCCCGTTTTTGAAGAACTAAAGTTTGGTATAGGTGATGGCAACTTGCATTATTATTTATATAATTGGAAATGTCCCGAGATAGAGGCAAAAAAGGTAACAGTTTGCACATATATTTCCTCTACACTTGGCCTTATCTTATCTTGTTTATTGTTGTTCCTGGAAGGTCATCTTTAAAACATCATTTTTAATAACTGTCTTGTTTTTAATAGATTGGTTTGGTACTGCAGTGATTTCATTTGAAAAGAAAGTGAAGACACAAGAGAGAGAGAGTTGGATGTGTGTTTGTGTGCGTGTGTGTGTTTATGTGGAATCATCTAATGATAAATTTATTTTATAATAATTATTTTGAAATTGCATTCATGCACCTAGTTTAGAGAGGGGGCGTTGTGTTTGTATTGTCCCACTACTCTTCCTCGCTTTTCTCTTAAATCAACTCTCGCCTCATCACCATTCTCCTCCTTCTGAAAGCTAAGCAAGCCATTTAATTATGAACGCTTGTCTGAAGGGACGGCGAGGTCTAGTGACCTTACTTGTAGGAACAGTCCTCGGACTGTCTTTAGGATGCGCCCTAACCCTCACCTATGGCTTGAAACTAGGCACTTTCTCTTACAGGGAGGACTTTGATAGGCTCCCAAGAATGGCTCTAGAAGCTACTGATAAATTTCATGGGAATACAAGAGCGGTAAGTTGATACTCTCTTCTGTAGCTTCTTTTAATCATTGTTGTTCTTTTGTGCAGGACGAAGCTCAGTCTCCTTTGTCACATAGTAGTAACACTAGTAGAAATGTAAGCAAAACAACTCCTCACTTCAACTACATCCCGAGCAAACCAAGCTCCCTTTCACCTTCCATTAGTACCATCTCTCACCCTCTTCACAAAAAGCTGTACCTTGTAATACTCCTCAGCTATGGAGCTGACTCAACAAAGCTGGAGACCATATACGATACTTGGGGTAGAGATCTTGTAGACTTAAAGTTTTTTGTGAGTTCCTCTGAACATCAGGACCTTCAGTCTGACGGCATGCCCATTATACATCTACCAGGTCAATCCTCCTTTCCTTCAAAATGGCATTACGTCGAGTCTGTACTTGATTATGTGTATCATCACTATTCTGATCAGTACAATTGGTTTGTTTTAGCTAACCATGATGTCTATTTGAACACCAAAGCCCTCCAGGACCTCTTCTTACGTCTAAACCCAACCAGCAATGTGTACATGGGTACACCGGTTGTTCCAGTGTCTCACCAGCAGGATGACGATGGAGACGAGGATAAACCATTCTCCTATTGCCATGGTCAGAGTATTGTACTTAGCCAGTCTGTTTTGAGTCATTTGGTGCTTAAGAGTCAGCCCTGTGTGATGAATGATGAGGAAATTGAATGGGATCACAGAATAGGGAAGTGTCTAAAGAAAACAATGGGCCTTGAATGTGGAGAGAGCGTGGATGAAAAGGTAAGCAAACTCTGTACATGTTTTATGTAATCTAAGAAGTCCCTGATATAAAAGATAAGCATAAAATGTGCCAAATATGTGGAAGACATTGTAGTAACATTTTCTAAAAGAATTCCATTTATTCACTGCATTGATTGTGAACTAATAACTCATTATAGTAAAAGTAGTAATCTTGCATTAATCCCTGTATGCATCCCATTATGGTATACTGGCTTGAAGTCATTGACATATGCATTCTTGTTCTCACTTTTTTGACTGAATCTCAATTCAACAACAAAAGGTACATCAACAATGTACTACGAACCACGGTTATCGTGGGTGATGTTACTATAGCAAACTGTAGAAGGTCATCACACTTACCATCTTGCCAGAAACACATCGAGTTCAGTATACTGATAAATTAATAATGAGAGCTTGTTATTTGCAAAACATTCTGTGCCGTAATTGGATTTATTTTATTTAGGTACTGAAATACTTTGCATATGATGTCTCGAGTGATTCTAAAAAGTTATGGGAGGAGAGCAGCACGATACTGGACTATTTAACACTCAATAACGCCAAAGAAAATGACCAGATGTATTCTCTCCATTACCTGTATAAACTAAAAGAGCTCAGTAAAGCGCAAGAGAGAGCAACTGAACTCAACGAGCACGTCAAAAGCCTCTGTCAGAGTATGCCACACTCTGTACTGGAGGATGAAACTATTGAAGAGCATTGCACTAGTTTAAGATTGAAAACTGATGAGTCCAACGAGAAGGAAACAGATGATAACTCAGACTCTGTTACAATCCCTGTGAGCAAGTTCCATCCGCACAATCGTTTCCAAGTCCAGTCCTGGCATTACTTTGATGCTATTAATATTTACGAGGATGAGAACAGTATGCCCCGCCGGTCACTGAGGACTTACAAATATCACTCCATAGAGTTGCAGAAGGCTTTACAAGAAGCCGTAAAAGCAGCGAGCAGGCAGCATCATGCCAAACTGAGATTCAAGAAAATACTAAACGGCTACGTGAGGCACAATCCACTTGTTGGCAATGAGTACATCATAGATGCTAAGTTTGTGGAGGCCAGGCACCCGAGGAGGAAAGTCGAGAAAAGGATTAAGTTGCTACGTCCATTGGCCTCAAGTTATATCGTCCTACCCTCAAAATCGAACTCGACTGAAACTATTCACTTTGTGGTCCCGATCACCAGAGTTAACCAGAGGCTGGTTGACTTCCTTCAAATGTATGAGAAACTTGCTCTTAGGACGAGAGAGAAAGTCCACTTGGTTCTATCTGTGTATGGTGAAAATGATATAGAGTTAGTGAGACAGAATGTTACTCTCTACTCTAAGAAATACCCAAAGGCTGAGATATCTGTCATACAAGGTTTCGGAGAGTTCTCTAGAGGCAAGGCCCTTGATCTGGGCATGTCTAGCCTCAAAGACAATGATCTTGCATTTTTCTGTGATATCGACATGACCATAGACAGACAGTTCCTTAAAAAGTGTCGCCGTAATACAATACAAGGGAGCAGTGTGTATTATCCGGAAGTTTTCAAATTATACAATCGTAAGTACGTGTACAGGAAATCCTGGCATCCCAGTCGATACGGTATCAGCCGAGAGCAGGGCCACTGGGGCTACTATGCTTACGGGATGCTCTGCATTTATAAATCTGACTACAAATCTATCGGAGGACTGGACACTGGTATGATAGGATGGGGAGGGGAGGACGTGGACCTCTACGAGAGAGTACTGAAGAGTGGCCTAGATGTGCTGAGATCCCCCGATACAAGTCTTCTCCATCGCTGGCACTCCAAGTCTTGCAAGATGCAAAGCTCTGATAAAATGTTGGAGCATTGTCTCATGTCACAGGCGGAAGTGCTGGCGGACAGGAGAGAGCTCGCTCGATACATTTTTGACATACAGGGCCTTGAAGAGGAGTACAGTGAAGAGACTACTGCTCCAAGTGACTCTGAGAAGAAAGAGGAAGAGAATCAGCAGCAGCAGCAGCAGCAGCAGCAGCAAGAAGAAGAGCCATCAACGCAACTGTAACATTACGTGTATATGTATCTATGCATTTTAATAAAAATTAATGATTATTATTATTATTATTATTATTATTACTATATTAAAAGGTGCCAAATATAAACCGTTTGTCCCAGAGCTAGTACTATTTATTTCATGCCACCAGAATCAAGGACGGGTTCTTTGCTAAATGTAACAGTAAAGGATGAGCTAGGCCGATGTAATTCAAATATCAAGAGCTGGAGAAGAGAGAGAGAGAGAGAGAGTGAAAGGATAGTGAACAATACAATAAATATAGAGAACACTTTGTTAGTACTTTATTTATTCCTTTTCTTAGAAGAGGTGCTGGCACATAGAGGGTTTGCTGTGGCCCTATCGTCCAATAACGTCCAAGATTAACACCATTGATAATAACAAGGCCTTTAGTCCAACCCTAACAGAAAGAGCCTAATATAAACGGGGGCCATTTTGACTATGTATATTACAGTCATATCAATGAAAGTGTCCTGAGGTGTGGTGCTAATGGTGAAGTCTCCTTTAAAAAGAGCGGGACCAGTTTGTGTACCAGCTGATGAGCGACTCCACAGCCCCCCAGCCATAACACTAGCAAATAAAGGACAGATAAGAATGTAATTATAATAAAACACTCTTAGATTAATGAATTAACTAAATACACTTACACTACTAATTACTTGTATTTAAACATACAGTCCGTAGATTGGTTAAAAAATTGTATTATGCCATTGGTCAAAGTTCCCTATGCACATAATATGTACAGTTTAGTTGGAGGATCAAATTTTGATAGATCAGTCAAAAATAAGGTGCACTGCAGACCATAAAAATTTTGACATAACATGTTGATTCTGATCAAGTTTTGATTTTTTATGAATATTTAAAGTTGCTCCAAATTCCATGTACTGTGCTTGCTAGCTCATGAAGCTCATGCTGTTTAAAAGTTCACTTAGTGGACCCTCAGTCAATGGTGCTATGCTAATCACTCACTGTTCTATATAACTTGACTTGAACTCAAACGAATAAATTTGCCACGACTTTGGGAACTCGTCATCAACAATGACAACTCCACTAATACCTAACATGTACATAAATAAATAAAATAAATAAATATTGAAAAATAATGCAACCTTTCCTATCTCCAATTTGTGAGCCGAAATTCACTCGTCCACTATTCTCAACCAAGAGATCCAAATTAACATCAGACGACTAAACAAGAGATTGGACACAAACGAATAAAAAAGAAGTACAATATGAAAGAAAGGAGTGGGAGAAACCTTTGCACTAGGTTGGGGAAGAAGGACAGTTTGACTTGCAAATGATGAAAGTTTAGCAAACGGGGTCCCATCATAAAGTGCCTATAGCAAGAAAAATTAAAATACAATAACACCACCATCATCATGATCATGTTAGCTTAAACTGACCACTCCATAATCCTTGAGTTTAGTTATTGTCATTTTAGTGCTCAAAGGCGATATGTTTGTTCTATACAGCACATAACCATATGCTTGTCCTGTTTCTTTGTTGATTGATAGATACTCCATTGGGATTGGCTTCTTTGACTCTTGGGGAGGCTAGGAGGAGAAGAAGAAAAAGAGACAAAAAGAGAGAGAAAATAATCCCTCTACATAATGAGGCTTTATCTTACTGGTATGTAGTCCAATGTCTGAAATAAACTGAGACAAAGTGGCAAGTGTACATCACCTAATGAAATTACACATTTAATGCTTTTAAGCTATGATTGGAATCAGCTCAAACTTGCTACACAACATAAGTACATATTATGTACATGAATATGTATCAGGAAAAAATTTTTTTAAAGTTGAATTATCTCCTGGCCATTTTTGGTGAAATTTGGACAAAGACCCTGTACTATAGCACATGCTTTTTTCCAAAAATAAAATACCCTTAATTATATTATACATTTATGATATAAAATACCGTATGACTCTTTAACACTGTTAGGTGGTATATCAGGTAATGGATTAGCTATAGGGAGGAAGGGAGGGAACTGTTAATATTCATTACTGATAAAAGTAAAATCTCACGTATGCTATGAGGAACAGCTTCTTTGAGTAATTCTCTCAGTAATGTATATTTCTTTGTAATGTCACCTGCTTCTGACAATGGAGCATCATAATCTAACAATAGCAAGGATAATGAAATTTTATAAAATACTAAGAAGTACCATAGCTAGTAACATCAGGTCTGTACTCTCCTCCCTCAATATTAGCTCCGTTCATAAAGCCAAAATTAGTCCCACCTGCAACAAAACAGTAAACAAATCAACAAAAAACAACAACAATAATAAATAAATAAATAAAATAGGAATATCATGATTTCTACTGATATTCTCTATTCCTTTAATAATTTGATTATTTTATGATAATAATAACAATAACACATTAACGATACCATGGAACATGTATAAATTGAAGGATCCGCCCATTTGTAGTATTGTCCCAATATTAACAATCAGCTGTGATGGTGAAAGAGTTCTCTCGAGGTGTCGGCGTCCCCAGTGATCGAACCATCCCGTCCAATACTCCATCACCAACGGCGGCTTGTTTGGTTGGACTAGCAGCAATTTGTTTAAGGCCTCGCTGGGATCGTTTTGAAAATTGACAGTTAAAAGAGCTACAAAAAATAAATATAAATGTATATATTTAATAACAGCAAAATAATTCCTCTCTCTCTTTCTCTCATTCCCTTACCATTGTTTGGTGCCATGTCACTAGATGCTTTTATATCATTTTGACCATCAGACGTAATAAAGAGCTCAACTGCTCCAAGTGACCTCATGAGATTAGCTAAATACTGCATGTGATGACGACCAGTCGCATTACGAGGGCCGTAAGCAGCATACTCATTCTCAACTTGAAAAGCAATGATAGGACCGCCATATGAAGACTTAGGGGAGAGAAAATTTTAATAAGAAAAGAGGAATTGGTAAGAGAGAAATTGAGAGATATTTTTATGTACCTGGAGTGGTGTCAATATTTCAAATAGTTTTGTAAAAAATCTCTTCACAGCATCTTGGTAAGGTTTATAATTACTCCTTATCTTCATATTAGGATCATGCAACAACCAACTGGAGAGAGAGAGAGGGAGAGAGATAAAGAGGGAAAAAGAGACTAAAAATAAATAAAATAAACTCACGCAGGGAGTCCACCATTGTCCCATTCAGAGCATATGTAAGGTCCTGGTCTCACTATAACGTTGAGCTCCAGGCTGTGAGCTATTTTAATAAATTCATGTATATTCAGCAGTCCAGAGAAGTCAAACTCTCCTGGCATGGGCTCATGAAGGTTCCACGATACATAACTAAAATAAAAATACTGTATGTTTCAACTTTGAAGAACCATTTCATTAATATTAAGAGCTTGAACCAATCATCATTTTTTTGTTAAAATAGGAGTGGCTAAATCAAAGTGATTAAATTAATCTAAATGAATATTTTTTTTATTTTCCCTTTCTAAAGGTAAGAATGTGCTTACGTATCAACAGTATTGAGACCCATGGCTTTGAGTTTTTTTAGTCTATCGGTCCAATAATCAGGAACTACACGAAAATAATGTATAGAACCACTTAATATGTGAGTCTTCTTCCCACGAATGTAGAAACTGTCTTCATCCAGTGAGAGGGCTGGATCAGCTGGTTTTCTCCCGACATTAGGTTTCAGTCTGTCCAAGAGAGAATTAGAAGGTGCCTTCTCGTCCTCTCTACTGCTAGAGGTGGGCAAGAGAAGGTAGAGGATGAAACAAACTGCAAGTATGATTATTATGACAAGAGCTCTGTTCAGTCTTATTTTGCTTAAGACTCTACGGACATTTGGAGATAACCTGATAGCCATGGACTCCAGAGCTAGAGGGAAACAGACAAGATGTCGAAGACGATACACGTGAGGTGAAACGAATGTTGATGTTAATGGAGGTGTGGCCTAGCAGCTCCACCCCTTTTGTTGCAGCTAGCATGCAGCAGAAGAAGCCCTTTCACTGTAAGAGCATCACCAGCTCTTTAAAGGTTTCCTGCTTTTCTTTGGCTGCTCTTTGCTTAGTCTCTTATTGGAACAGTTTATCCTGTGGGCTGGTACATGATGACATCTTCTCTATTGTAGAAAATGGCGACGTTAGACCAGGAGACACACCCCTGAGCAATCTCCTGAGGAATGACTTTTGGGGGAAACCAATGAGCGATCCTACCAGTCACAAGTCATACAGACCACTCACCACACTGAGCTTTAGACTCAACTACTGGTTGCATGAGCTGGACCCAGTAGGCTATCATGCAGTCAACATGCTCCTTCATTATTTGTGTACTGTGTTATTTTATTGGCTCGCAAGGAGCGTTGTGCTATCTAACACAATTAACAAGGAGAGCTATTCGTTTATGATGTCTGCTTTATTTGCTGTTCATCCCATTCACACTGAAGCTGTGAGTATCAGACTATCAGTAATTTGTTGTAAAGAGTAGGCGGAGTCTTGTATAGCTAGTATAGGAAGGCTTAGCTATGCAATACTAAATGAAAGTAGTTATCCACTCAAATAGACGATAAAGCTATTTTCTTAAGCCAATAATTTAATTAAAACACTGATACATAATTATTCCATGGATTGCACTTCTTTTTTGTATAGTTATCGTAATTATAGAGCCAATCCCTCTACATTAAAAAATGATTACCGAGCAATTAAAAGTTGATTAGCACCTTCTGAGCTCCGCCCTAAATTTGTTTACCAGTTAATAATGTATGACCTTTCATGTTTAGGTAACTGGTGTTGTAGGAAGGGCTGATGTTTTGTCCTGCCTGTTCTTTCTATTGAGCTTTCTTTGTTATTATTACTCTATACACGAGAAATCAAGCAAATTAATGTTTTTTATTAAGGTAATAATGATAATAATAATAATAGCAATGATAATAATAATAATAATAATGATAATAACAATGATAATAAGAATAATAATAATAAACTTATACAAATGTAATATTTTGCTTCTGCTTCACATATGTAACAATAAGAAGGCGCATCAAAAATTCACATATTTTTGAAATGCCCACAATTCAAAAACTTGTTCTCAGAATTGTCTCAAACTTTTTACATAACATAAGAGCATCAATATATTTCAGATACTACATTCTTTCTTTTCTTTTGATAGCTGATATGCTGCTTGATATTTGGTTGCTGCTCTATGTTTTCAAAAGAACATGGTATAACTGTATTTGGGATATGTATCCTGTATGAGCTATACAGTCTACTCCAATCAAGAACAAGGTACAACTACTAATATGCATAGTATGGTTAGTAAAATATGCTTAATAATAAGGAATCTCAGTAAGTATCAGTACTATGGGGCCAATTACAAATCTTAATTACAATTACACATTCAATTATACTCCTTTTGTATAAACAGACTCCTAGAATTACTACTATGCCATGTTTTAAAATGTGTAAAAAATCCAATTTTGATTGGAATCAGCTCAAACTTTCTACACAACATAAGGACATGTACATGTATTAGAAAAAATTATAAAAATGGAAAATTTTTTCCTAGTCATTTTTGACAAAATTTGACCAAAATCCCTGTACTATAGTACAGGGTCTTTGGCTCGATTTTTAAGAAACTTTAAAAATTCATAAAAAATCCAAAATTTGATTGGAATCAGCTCAAAGTTGATACACAGCATAAAGACATGTATATGCATCAGAAAATATTATAAAAATGGAGAATTCTCTCCTAGTCATTTTTGGCAAAATTTGACCAAAATCCATGTACTATTATAGTACAGGGATTTTGGCTCAATTTTTGAGTAACTTTTAAAATTCGTAAGAAAATTCAATTTTGATTGGAATCAGTATTATGTACATCCTCAATGGCATGTAGCCATATATTAGCTTGCATGACTATTTAGCAATTTGCCGAAGCTTTCTCCTCCAAAATTACCAGCTATATGGTATACAGCTCCAAAGTCCAAATCCTTGTTTACATACAACACTTGTCATTCTCTTACTGGTAAGCCTTCTTGTTTATCTGTAGCTCATAAATTAGCTCCTTATTGATGCATGTAATAGCGTTTAAAGCGTTTAAAGAGGTGCTTTTGATCACGATCAACCTTTTGATTCAATCAGGACGCTACATAATTACATCTCTCCTGACAAAGACAATAGCTAATATCAACAGTCCTTCCTAAGTGTACTCGTTTTATTATATTAAAAGTCACGCATTATATGCTGCTGACTACTCCTACACTCTGCAGTCATCACAACAAATAAAATAAATCAAATTTTGCTACTTTTAATTTTATTATTCCTAATCTATGTGATACGTGAAGACCTACGGATCATGTGACGCAGTCACACTGACCGCGTACATGTACATGTACGCGTCACCTGTTACCTTTATAACAATGATTTGATTATGTAGCTTTTCTGTAACTTCTTCTCAAGGATTGTGTACACATTATTAATTAGAATTCTTTCATCTCTCCTCTCTCCCTTTTGGCCTGTCCCCAATCATGCAGTGTTTTGATTAAATTACTTATTATGGGCTGTGCATGTGTGTGTTTTATACGATTGCTTTCATTAGTAGGAATTACTCGTTTGTATTGTTGATATTTGCTTGTCTGTACATGTTTAGGTTCGGATCCTCTCTTACCATTAGCCACTCAGCTATCATTAGGACACTGGTCCTCACAATCGGAACTGTTTTGTTAATCGCCTTTCGCTTATCGATGCTCTCAGGAATGCTACCCCAGTTCTCCTCTTATGATAATCCAGCCTCATTCTCAGACTCTTTACTCACAAAACTCCTGACCTACTCCTACTTGTGTTACTTCAATGCACAGCTGTTGGTGTATCCATCAATCCTTTCCTATGACTGGCAAATGGGTAGTATTCCATTAGTGGAATCATTAGGAGATATTAGGAATATCAGCACATGTGTTTTCATACTTTATCTGACTGGTTTGGCTTCCCTACCACTTAGAAAATTTGTAAGTGCATCCTTGGTGGCCCGACTGTCTCTCAGTTTAATGATGTTAATGTATGTGTTTATCAGCATTGGTACTGCTCCCCCTAAGTGTATGTGGGTGTGTATATTTTAATTTTAGGCTAAAGACAGTGATGTCATTTTTCTTGGTTTGATACTAATGGTAGTGCCCTTCGTCCCAGCATCTAATTTATTTATAAGAGTTGGTTTCGTGGTCGCAGAGAGAATATTGTACATACCAAGGTATTGTTGTCATTGTTGTCATTGTTGTCATTGTTGTCATTGTTGTCATTGTTGTCATTGTTTTTGTTAATGTTAGTTTGGGTTATTGTGTCCTTGTTGTTCATGGTTTAAAGATTCTTGGTAACACGATATCATTAAGATATCACATCAAATCAATCGATAAGATATTATTTCTTGTCATTATAATCACTTATATACTGCGTACTGTGGACAGGAACCCAGTTTGGAAAACAAGAGAGAGTCTATTCAGGTAAAGGAGAGAGAGAGAGTCACAAGTGAAAAGCGAGATAAAGGAAAAGAAAGAGTGAAAGAACGTTATTATAATCGTCGCAGGTCTGGTGTTGAAACTCTGCCTCATAACTCAAAGGCACATTATAATTATGCTAATTATCTGAAAGACACTGGGCAAACAGACTCTGCCGTTCATCACTATCGTGAAGCCATCAAGTGAGAGAGAGAGGGGGAGAGAGTGGCGTGTGATGGTATTTATGTTTGCAATGTAAAGCCTGGTGAGTGCCAGAGGTCAATTAATGAACTAATGGTCCCTCACTCTTTAAAATACAAATAAAACGAGGACTAAAATTCTATTGTCTAGTTGGTCTTAATAATGAATTTTTGAGTGGGTTGGTAGACATGCAGTGTCTATAGGATAATGTATATGGCCTCTTTCTCTCTCATTATTATTGCTGTTGTTATTGTTATGTGACCAATGGGAAGAGAAATAGAAGAGCATGTGACAGACCATTTATAGTATTTGTAATCAGAGCCACCACTTGCAAAACACGTAACAGCTGCTTCCTTTCCCTCTTTTCATCTCTGATTAAAATAAGGCCCTTGGCAAACCAAACCTTAATGCATTGTGTAAACTGAATACACCTTGGCCTTCTGTCACCTAACCAGAGCATATGGCTAACCAATGTTTATTGGATACTTAACTTAATACCCATAAAGAAGTGAGAACTCTCATATGCATTAAATAGTACACAGTGGCTTCCTTTAATATAATAGGCTCACTGAAGATCATTCAAGTGCTCATAACAATATGGCAACATTGCTAAATGGGCCTGAAGCTTTATATCACCTCAATGAGGCCATTAGACATAACCGGAGACATTTCAAAGCCTTTTTTAATCTGGCTAATGAGATGTGGTAAGATATGATGTATATATGCACTTTGTATGAATGTACCCCTCTATGCAATATACTGTATGTACATGTATGTATATATGCATCCATATGTGTGACTGTGTGTATGGTATGGTGCTGTTGTTGTTGTAACGGGATATGCTAAAAACAGAGTCTTTATGTTTGTACTTTGATTATATTTTTATTGTTTATAATTGGACAGGAATTTAGGAAATAAAGAGAAAGCTGAAGAGCTTTATAAGGAAAGCATAAAGTATAGAAACGCAATCCACACAGACCATAAATAAATAAATGCACTCAATTTGTTAGTAGCTATTGATCAGTACATGAGTTAGTTTTTGTAGCTTAAGACACAGATTTTTATTTTATTTATTTTTAACATCAACATTGCTAAACAATGTACATGTACTGGAGGCAGAGCTTCATTTAAAGGAAATGCACCCACAATAGCTTGATCAAAACTTGTTTCATTTAAAGAAAGCTTCCCTGTAATGGGCCATTTCCTGAGTATTTGTGAGTAACTAATTTCACTAAACTTTTGTAGTGCATTATAATTGCCCATTTAAATTAGAAATTGTAAAGCAAAAGTTAATAGCTATGACAATACAGAAATTTACTGTTGTGCCAGTGAGCAGCATGTTAGCTAGGTAATGGGTCTTATAATATTCATTCTAATATTGCTTGTAAGGGTTTTACTGGGATAACTAAGTCATAGGTACTCATTATGATTCAAATTATATTATGATTCAAATTATAGTTCCTATTTTGTGTTATGGGCTTGTTTGTCTATAAATATAGCTTCTAATCATTAAGTGTGAATCTGATATAATCCCTCATAACACCTCCTAGCTAACACATGTCACAGTTTACACAAGCCCTTAGCAACAGGCCTAAATTAAATATTATTGACTATGATAACATCTTTGTTCCAAATCCTATTACCACGGCATCTCTTTGATATCTTTGATATCGTTTCTTTATAGAATTAATCCCAATTACACAGATGCTTTGATTAAGCTTTCAAGCCTGCTAGTGTCATTGGGTAGGAATGACGAAGCTATCCTGTTTGTTTCTCAATCGGTGAAACTCAAAGACAATGAGCCAGATGTTCTTCATAACTCTGCAGCTGTATTGATGATGGCAGGTATGCCCTGTTTGGCGTCTGACATAACAGTTCTAGTATTTTTGAATGCAATTAGTTGGTTTGGATGCCAGTAGCAGGTGTCCGTGTGAATGGCATTATACTTTACAAATTCTACCTACATGTAGCATGCTATGTTTGTTGTTCCAAACATTATGGTTTATTTATTAATTGTAAGTATCCTAACGAGCTGTAGTTAAAGTAACAATGTAAACACGGGATACAAGATTACTTTTGGCTATAATTAAAGCATTGTTGCACCTGCCCAGCTACTCGGGTAATATTACGCAATAGAGAAGCTTAATTGCCCACGGCATCCTATAGTTTTCTTGAAAGCTCCGCAGGTCCTAATAAGTTTAAATCTGATTATCAAATAAAGATGTAATTATGGATTGTCCCTTGATGTGTGAGCTTGTTTTGATTGCAAGAAAATGCCATGCCCATTACGTTTGATTCCTGTGTTCATCTTTGAAGCTGGTAGACCCCCATAAAGGATAATCTCATTAGTAAACAGAGGCGCATGTCCAGAGGGCAATTATATGATTATAGACAATATTGCGAGCGTTTAGCCAGTTAGTCTAAATAAGTGTCACGCTAATTGGTCCCAAACCTTATTTTGTAGTAATTTGATTTTAGTTGTAAAAAGATTGTATGCACACACACACACTCACTCGCTCCACGCCTGTAACCCACACACACACACACTCACTTGTATCCATTCATATGTGTATATCAGGCAACGTGTCGTGGAGCATCTCTTTATGGAGGAAAGTACTTTCCTTGAATCCAACTCACTCTGAAGCGATGGCTGGGCTAGCGAGAGCTCTTCGTTCGTTGGGAGAGAATAATGAAGCTGAGGAGTTGTTTAAAAGGTTAGTATTATGCGAGGAATGAAGGAAGGAATGAGGAAGAGAGAGAGAGAGAGAGAGAGAGAGAGAGAAAGAGAGTGAAAATTATAATCATTAATATGTGAGGGAGAGAGAGAGGGGGGGGAGAGGTATAAATGAAGAGAGAGAGAGACTTGAGAGTGAGAGACAGGCTGACAGGGTGCATCACAACATTATAAAGTATCTAGTCTTAATAATATAAAACACAGCCGCATCTAATGAATATTTACGCATTAACACAGGTCCCTCTTGATTGCTCCTAAAGCATCAGTATATCAATCACTAGCTGGTCTCTATTACAATACTGGCAGGTGGAGAGAGAGTCACAGTCTATTCAAAAAGGCGTTGGATATGGAACCAGACAACACTGACATACTTTGTAGTTATGTAAGTGAAACATCTGTAATGTGAGGGCACCATGAAATGTGGCTTTCTCCTCTATTAATGTGTAATGTAAAAAGTACCTCTGAATTGAGGACACCTCTGTATTAAGGGCAGGTAGTATATGGGCCTTAATAAAAAGGTTACACTGATAATAGCCTGCACTGTGTTTTTGTTATAGGCACAAGTTTCAAATAGCCTAGAGGAGAAAGAAGTCTTAGAAAGGCTCATACTGGTTCATCCAGACTCATTTTGTCTCTACATCAACATTGCGGGCATCTTTGTCAAACAAAAGTTGGAACTACACCAGGTTTGGAATAGGCTTTGTCTGATTATATTAAATTATTATCACCGATTCTTGCTGGGTTTCATGGCACATTTAGCTTAGTACTAATCTTATGTGTGCTTGTGTGTATTTATCTATGGTGGGTGTGCATTATCTGTTGTGTGTGTGTGTGTGTGTGTTTGTCTATGTGTGTGCATGCTAATTCTGAATCTAATTTAGAAGATTTTGCTTCACGTTGGTATTTAATCATGTTGTTATTGCTATCTTTATCTTTGTGACAGGCTCTTACTTATTCACTAAAAGCTACTCAAATAGCAGCTACAGACAAGGAGAGATATGATGCCTACAATCTTCATGGAACAATACTCAAAGACACTCAAAATCTCTCAGATTCAGCAAAGGTACCTATGCTAACAGCCCATTCAGAATCATAGCATCTAAGATATTGTTTTTCTTGGCAGAACTTTGAGAAAGCTGCTGCCATCTTCCCTGATGCTGTGGGCACTTGGATAAACCTGGGAGCTATAATGCATCTTTTGGTGGGTCTTTGTGGTTTTGAACAGCTGCATTTGTGATGGATAATATAATTGATATAATAAGGCTAATTGCATTGTTCCCTCCCTCCAGGGTGACTACAGGAAAGCAGAGGTCTTTTATAGAAAGGCTCAATCACTTGATCCCCAAAACACTATTGTGCTGGGGAATTTGAAAAAATTGCAATCTTTACAAGCAAAGAAGCACTGAAAAGCAATGATGACTTTATCATTTTTATTTTATGAGTGAGATTTATTTATACATATTTATTTTATTTATAAGGGGAAGCACATTGGCTGCTTTACTGCAAACCAAAGCAGTGGTGTATATTATAATTTTTAAAGAATTTCTTAATGTTAAGAGAATGGATCGAATGCTGTATTTTTATTCATTCACTCTATCAATTATATGTGCTTTAATTGAATTACAACCATTAGCAGTAGTCTCACTATGCTATGGTTGCAGCCAAATAACGCATGCTCACTTGGCCACACCTTTTCTGAGTCCTAAGATTTGTATAAAAGAACTGAGGCTAGTCTCCTGCTGATATAGACTTGTGTGAAAAGAAATCCTTAAGAAAAACCCAAGCTAAAAGATGGTACCTGCAAGAATCGGGAACCTGGCACTACTCTTGTGCATTTTATCTGTTTTCTGTGAACAATGTATCGGATGCGGACCAAGTAAGGCCTCTATCAGCATCATTTCACGTGTTTTGGCTAATAGGATACAGCTTTTATGCTGCAGATCACAATCTTGTTTGTATTACATGTATTTTGAATTGTTGCAGTTCCTCGTGCATGTAATTGCACTGCACTCGACAGATAGCCAGGGGAAGTGTAAAACTGTTAAATGTTTTTAGTACTTTGAGACAGATTAAGGTTTCCTTATTGGTTTTGAAAGGTTTCACTGATTGTTATCTGTGGCTGCCTGCTCTTGCCACTAAAATTACAAATCTTTAAAATTGCTTTTCCCCTTTCTCTACAGTTGCCCGGCCTTGCATCGATACAAGTGTTGTCACTCATGCCAGTGGAAGTATCAAGAAATACGTCAATGGCTCAATAGGTAAGTCCTCAAACACTGCATAGATATCAATCTCATCATTTTGCATTTCTTATAGCAGCGACACCTCTTACTAGCCATGGAGGCATATTCTCTAGCAATTCTTCTTTTATAAGATGGAGGGTAATGCGAAGCTCTGAGTGCCATACGAAAAAGATGTTTTTTGTTATATCTACAATGTCGGAAGGGGATTTCATGCAGGCTGACCGTATTCGCTATGCAGGTCACATGTGCAGTGTCCGAAATTTTACATCCAAGCGCTCGGTTCTTTTTGGGATGTCAAAATCTGAGAACACCACGTCAAACTTTAGGGTCGGCTACATCTGCCCTAGTAAGTATAATTATGGAGATTGTGCGTGTGCATGTGTGGTCTGCTCATGCCGATATTTTGACCTTAAACATCTGAGCAATGCTTTAAGTAGTATACTAGAATAGCTGGCTAGGCTCCTGTATGATAATTACTACTTGTCGTGACATTGCACAAATGTTTCCGTACTAGTTTAAGTAATGACATATCTTTTTATTTTGATATTTAGCACAGAATTCTGATGGAATGGCTCATGAAATGTACAAGTGTCCATTGCTATGGAATTATGCTATGGTAAGGGACGATTATTCCTGTCTTAACTATTATGCGTTATTTCTTTAAATTCATAGTCTGATGACGAAACTTTTAAAAGATTAGTGGAATTCCTTAGAATTAATACGCAGAAAGAAAGTGTGGATGTTTTAAAGAATCCTGGAAGCAGCCATTTGTGCAGAATTTTCAAGCTTGCAAAGACAGCCTGCAACTTAGAGACATTCAATATTGCTGTGACAGACAATTGCTAGTGGCAAAATTATTTTTATAACCCAAACACAGTTTAGCAGAACAAATGCATCAATGTGCATGGATCATTGTCTTGTCTTTATGGCTAATTATTATGTGTATAAGTGAAATCAAAACATTAATAAATAAATAATGTTATTATAAAAAAAATTATTATTAAAATTATAATACATCATTACCGTTGGAAATTTCTTTCTGAAACACATAATGAGCTAGTTCTGTTCTGTCGGCGAGGTTCTCTGCTTTCGACTGCAAGCAGTGCTTATAAGCTCTCTTGGATGCTATTTTGCTCTTGTCACACTCCTTTCTATGCCAGAGATGTATCAACCCTGGGTCCGGTGCTCTAAATATTTCCAGACCCCTTGATATAACACGATTCAATAAGTCAATGTCTTCCTCCCCCCACCCACGTATTTTTGAATTGAACCCACCACTCCGCCTATAGTCGGATGCATATATGCAGACCATACCATAGGAATAGTGGGCCCAGTGTCCATTATGTCTTGAAAGGAACTGGCTCTCATTCCCTCTGTAGTACTTATTAACGAAATCCAAGTTATAGAGTTTGAAAAATATAGGGAAATAGGCTTGCTTGTTTTGTATCGTGTTAAGCTGACAGCGATGAATGAAATCCGTCTTCACTTCCAAATCAACATCGACAAAGAATAAGAGCTCGTGGTCCTTGAATGGGTGAGTCCCTTGATGGAGACCAACGCCTCTTGCAAAGTTCCCTTGAGTCTCGATAATATTGATGTTAGCACTGGAGTGTCGCTGTGTATACTTATTCACCAGTTCATGTACTTTGTTGCTCTCTGGTCCTTCATAGAGGACTATAGTCAGTGATGCATCTTCTTTTTGTGTGAAGACATTTCTCTCAAAGTTTCTCAGGAACTGCTCAAGACGATTGCTCAATCCGGAGAGAGTGACAATAAAATTTACTCTTTTTTTATTTAGCGGCGGGTTGACAGGTACTACACTCTCATGAAACGGTCTAAGTATATTTATTCTTTTTCTTACCCGCGTGTTCCTGTCTAAAGTTTTACGAAATACAAAGTCTAGTATGTACTCGCTCCCTCTCATTGGATCAGTTCTATGGTAGCCATTTTCTAATTTCTCAAACATGAGTCTCTCTGATAGTGGGACACCCTGGTTTGCAATATAAATTGCTTTTGTTAGCACGTAGCGAGCTTCCTCTCTCAGCCCTCCAATGATCCCGGAAGATGGCTGCTCAGAAAATACTGACATTATCCTTGTCTGATTGAAATAGTCCCAGAAATTAATTTCAAATTTGTTCTTTGGTAGATGAGGAGGTCTAATGGATGGTGCTGGTTGCTGTGATGATGATATCTGGCTCGTTGGCTCAAGTCTCCTCATTTCTTCGAGCTCTTCTCCTTCCTCTTTCTCTCCCTCCAGTCTGTGAGGTGATCTCAAATGAGTTGGTACAAATGGATGCAGTTTCGCCATGTCCTCTTTTGCTTTTGCTGCTCCAGTAGTGGAGGTGTTGTGTTCCAATTCCAAATAGAAAGTCTGAAGACGATACATGTACTTTGGGTACTTTATAGGATAAATTGTGATGACTTGTGAGAGCTCCGATGTAGAGAATAAAGAGGCAGACTCAACAATGCTTCTTTTGTCATGATAGAATAGTTTGAGGGTCTAAAATTAAATTTAAAATATAAATAATAGTAATAATTGACATTATATAGGGGCTAGGCAAACTATGCTAGCATAACTTGGCATATAATTTAAAGCATAATGGGCCACAAATTCCTGGCTGACGAGATGATTCTTAAGTACTAGTACAATAGCCCACCTGCTTAATACCCACCTACTCAAGCTTGGCGACCTACTCAAGCAGTGCAACTTATGCAAGTCTGGTGAGTCCAATGGCTTAGGCTGTGCTATTTTGCAGTAACAAAACATTTCAGATTCTGGCGTTATTACAATAATATTGCAATTATAACAGGTGCATGTACATGTATTTAGATAAGCATATAATGAGCATAATTGGTTTAATTGATACAAGGGAAATTGGGGCAGCGCCTTAAAGCAGCATAATTGAAGTATAATTTGCCTACTCCTACTGACAATTCTGACATACCTCTTTAGCCTGTGTACAACGGATCCCAGTTAATGTAATGCACTCACTAATGCTCTGTCCTTCTTCCTCACATTGAGGCAAATGTGCCTCTAAATGTTTCATGAGGCCACGGCTATACACTATCCCAGCCATTGGATTGCATTTGTTCTCATCGCTTGATAAGCCTCTACCAATGTACCCACTGATGTCACTTGGTTCATAGCCTTCAAGCCTCGTTTTCAACGTCCCAATGTTGAGATAGACCCCATCACTGATTACCACAAACCAATCTATGGATTTCGATTGTGACTGATTAATGAGATACTTTACGACCAAAAACTCTTTAGAGTCCCAGGAACGAGAGCTGGGGTCTTGTTGTTCTGCTGGGTCTAACGATACAACTTTCATGCTGTGAGGTAAGTGAGGCATGGAGCTAGCATCCTCACCGACTGTAAAATAAATTACTTTGCCTGGATAGCTCTTAGCCCATGTGTTATGAATGGAAGTACAGTGAGTGGATAGTCTCTCTTTGCCTGTGATTACTGCAATGGTCAGTGGCTGTCTGGAGCTTATTTCCTTGGATATTAAGAGAGGCTGAGGGGCCTTCTCCCCCTTGTCTTCCATCACTTCTCTGCTTTGTCTTTTTGTGAGGAAGACTGGATTGTTGCTCTCTTCTTCTACTTGTGCTTCTTTCATTTTTAAAGGAGGAGGAGGTGCGGTTGTGGTAATCTTATTTCTGCTGCTTTCTCTTGAATCCATGGCAGGATTCCTGATGCTCCTTGCAGTGCCGTCCACCGTGTAGTCTCTCTTGCTCCAACTCCCTCCATTAGTTTGTGTGGTCTCTGTGCTTAGATTGCTGACCATTAGACTCTGCAGACAAGTTGAGATTATGAAACCTGCTGTAATGCCTAGGAGCAAAACAGAGTAGATTTTACACTTGCATTTCATAGTCTAGGGTCAGCAGAGTGGAGGAGAGTCAAGGAAGCAAGTATTTACTGTAGTCCTAACAAAAAAAACAATCTTTAAATGCATTTTTGAAACCAGATCCACCTACTTTTGGGATTAGCCCATGATTAGCCACCCACACTCTGTGACCACCCACTCTCTCATTAATTATTCATAGTTGTTAAAGTAGATCTAGGTGTGGTCTAAAAGTATAACCACGCCCAATACGGGAAATGGTGTCTCCTCCTCCACTACACATTTTCTCACCGTCTCCTCTCCCCCTCTTCTCCCTCGTCTAACTCTCTCCCTGTGCTTGTGTGTGTGTCTAGGCTGTGTCTATTGAGATTTCAATACTCCAACTGAAAAATTAGGCGCACACTTTGAATTTTCATAACTTTATCCCCCCTCTCACTCACAGTCCGAGGCAGCCATCTCTCTTAAACCAAGCAGTCCAGCTCCTTTACTCTCTCCATATACTCACCATGAGTAAGCCTCGTCTGAGGATTAGTGTAAATTTTGGAGAGACCAAGCTCCTTGTACCATGCGGGGATGGCTCCATTACTATAGAAGGCCTCATTGAAAAGGCCATTGAGAGGTACAAGAAGAACAAAAAGATGGTAAGGAAGAATACTATGTGATGTTGCAGTCTATTTGCATTTGTGGTTATTAGTCCGCCACTGTGTGTGTGTGTGTGTGTCTGTCTGTGACTGCGTGTGTGTGTGTTTTTTATGTTTCATGTCTTCTCATCTTGTTCTCTCTTGGTCCAAGTATTGTTAGAGTTATTAACATGATGTCAATATATCTACTTCATGATTGTTAGTTGTATCGTACATTTATGCTGCATTATTAAAAACATTTTTAAAAATCTTCTTTCCACCTGTAATTGTTGTATTTTATGTCATCTCTTACTCCCCCTCACTCCCCCTCCTATCTCTTTCCTCTCCCTTCTCTCCTCTTACAGCATCAAGATGATCAGATTGTAGTTGAAGGTCTCTATCAAGAAGACCGGAGTGTCTGCTACGAAGAAGATGAAGTCATTGAATTACTCGATGACAAGGAAACTGTAAGTTTAATCGTTAGAGTATTGTATAAGAAATTATCCAATTAAGCCTCAAACTAAACTTCCACTAAGCAACATCATTTAAAGGTAACCCTGTGGTTACTTTGATGCGCATTTGCTTGAAACAGGACACTGTTTTATTTGTCAAAAATTTCCAAGAAATTATGCATAGTTGTGCTAGTCTCATCTCATTGCTGTTGTTGTTATTTTAATGTTTCATGGTAACGCGAAAGCACCCCTCATTCTGTTGACAAAGCAATGTCTAGCATTTATCAATACAAGCTATTGAGGACTGGCAGCTAAGTATCTTTTGGGACAAAAATATTTTTATTAATATTTAAACATTAATTACTTGGATAATCTCCAAGTAAACAGGTACTGGCTGTGTTTTGTATAATCATTTTTATTACTGAGATAACGACAATGCTACCCTAAGGCTACACTTCATAGAAATACAATCATTGTTATATCTATTATCAGCCTTACATTCATTTTGCATATACATGTACTTTATAATGTACTGTATAGCTGCAGTTACAATATGGACAATGTTTCTATATTTTATAACATACACAAGATGCACCTCTTCATTCCTAGCATGCCTTTCACCATTTTACATGTATGTAGCTTCAGATTAGAGAGAGAAAGAGGAGGAGGAGGAGGAGAAGGAGGGAGAGGGAGAGGGAGAGATTTTTGTGTGTCATACAGTATCAGTCAATCCTATAGTAGCTAGTACACTAGTCACTTTATGGTCTGTTGCTTTATCCTTTGATATGTTCAATTCGTAGTATACATAAAGTGTATTATTAATCATCTCTTAAGCATACACTTAGGTCATTATGGCCCATTCTTAATATCGTTAGTACAGTGATTGATTGAGCAGCTGTAATGTATATATGGTATAAATGATGTGATTTGTATGTAAGAATAACAGACGCATTGATAGGTGTGTGAGAGTGGGAGTGAGTCCATGTAGTACATTCCAGTCATTCCCCAGCATGTGTTATGCAGCATTCACTTGTACATTGAATTCAGTACATGTACATGTATATTGCATTTATGGGTTAGTTTACATGTATACATCTTTCTGTTGTTGATACTAAATTTTGTTTGTTTGTGTTTTATCAATGAACCAATGTGCCATATGAATTTATGTTTGTAGATTACAAATGTTACCGAGACCCTAATTCTCTTTCTCTCTCCTCTCTCTCTCCTCCCTTAGGTTAATCTAGTTTATAAAATCATACCACACGATGCTGGTCCAGATTATGAGCCGGTTCTAA
>NW_003546256.1:429373-432390 GCF_000090795.2 Amphimedon queenslandica | reverse complement strand
AATCATACCACACGATGCTGGTCCAGATTATGAGCCGGTTCTAATTAATGCCCATCTACTAGCCCCTACTCCCCCGCCTGTACCTCTTCCCTCTAACGAAGAGCAAGTGGTTGTGCCCACGGCAGAGCTGATTCCTATTTCTACACATAACTCACCTCCACATCCACCCCCGGCCCATCCCTCTCACGCCACGCCTACTATCCCTTTACATGCCACGCCTTCTTTGATGGGTGTCAACGAAACAGGAGAAGGTCCCAATCCTTATCTCCATTCCTCTCCTTTTTCCCCTCTACCCTCTGAGTATGATCAGGGAGGGACCATTTATCCTTCAACTGGCGGGCATGAATTCTTGACCACACCCACAAACTTCTTTAGCATGAACAGCCAGAGTCAGGAGAACCTTCTTGATTCGCCTAACCTGGTGGAGCCTTCAAGGACTTCAAACGATTTCATGAATCAGGAGGAAGTAGGGGGGACTGTGACCGGAGATGAAACCTCTGACTTGTCCCAGGTTCTCATGGGAACGGGGACAGAGTTCCCAGAGGAGGCTATATCCCATAATGAGTCTCAGGTTGGTATGAATTCTCAGGTGAGCGTCACTTCGTACTCGACCACGCCTCCTAATTATGACATGGATCTCAGCGAATCAGGATACTCAAGTCGGCACAAAGGCTCGTCTAACTCTCGCTCTTCCTCTCAAATGGATCCCAAATCCTCCACTCATCCTTTCCACCTCTCCTTACAACAACAACAACAACAACAACAACAACAACAATACCAACAACAACAACAACAACAACAACAACAACAACAACAACAACAAAGGTTGTATAATAATTCCTTCAGCACGTCTCAAAGCATGGAGAGGTTGAACATGCTCCACAGGGGCAGTGGCATGTATGACCATGCCCCCTCGCAGGAGCCCTATTATTTTGAGCCCCCCGGGGGAGCTAATTACATGAACATGATGGCATCACAACCGGAAATTGGTGCCGGCTGGCCGGGCCACAGAATGTATGGTCCACCCCCTCACATGAGGTTTATGGGTGGAGTCAACAGACCAGGCGGACCCTATTACATGCACCCGGCCCACCACCGGGGACAATACATGGGAGGTAGGGGGACTGATCCTTATGACCGATACTCAGAAACAGAGTTTCCCCAGGGAGGGTACCCTATGCATCCCGGGGCTGGGTATGATATGATGGATAGAAGGAACAAGAGATCAAGTATTGGGGGCATGCCAATGGAATATGATGAGACGATTGGTGGGCGGGGCCGCTTTCAGCACCCTCCGAGGTGGAGCATGGGTAAAGACGAGGATTATTTAATGGGTAGAGAGGAACCGTTTTTGATGGACAATTTGTCTCAGCCTGCGTCTTATTCCGCCGGTCGTTACCCTCACCACTTGGCTCCACCCAACGTACAGTCTTATCACATGAACAGGCCCATCAGTGGGCCCAGTGGTATGTCTCTATCTCAACCAGGAACCGTCGGAGTTTATAGGAAGAAAAGTGCATTGAAGAACAGGAATGAGCAGTCACCGAGAGCTGATAATAAGTAAGTGAATGTACGCATGTGCATGCAGTTCAAAAATTTTCAAGGATAAAAATTTATACTAACTGATAAAAAATAAGGCTTAAACTATTTTAAACACGGAATTACATGTAAGTGTAAATTTTTGCTACACACAGCATATCATGTGCATGTACATGTACAGTGTAGTGTACATGGTATTAGAACATGGTCAATGACTCAGTTGTGTAGTCCATGGTTTCTTGGGATGCATTCTATTGATGTCACTGGGTATGTTCATACCTTGTCCGACCCATTGTTCATTCCAAATCTGGGGACTATAGAGCCTTGTTCAGCTATACAACTGCATGTGTATATGTGTATTTATGTGTGTAGAGCGACTTTATGTGTTGCTCCAAAATCGGGCGAAAGTCCCTGTACTAGAGTGCATGGTCTTTGGCCAAAATTGAAAAGGAGAGAATTCTCCATTTTGATTTCTGATACATATACATGTACATGTACATTTGTACTTATGTTGTTAAAACTGATTCCAGTCAAAACTGGATTTTATAATAGCATTTTTTTCATAACTCTGTTGTAACAAAAGAACGCATAATTGTAATTGAGGTTTTGTAATTGACCCACGACAATTATTATTATTATTATTATTTTAGAATGAAGATGGATGATGGGTCCAATTTCTCAATACTAGACGAGGAACTTTATGAAGGAGATGAAGAAGAACCCTCTCCATTTCAACGATCGACGAGCAAGTCCATGATACTAGATGACCGCTGGGGAGAATGGGAAGAAAAAATGAAGAATATTGTAAGAGAGAGAGAGGGAGGGAAGAGATATGGTAGAGAGAGAGGGGAGAGATATGGTAGAGAGAGAGAGAGAGATAAAAGGGAAAGGACTAAGAGAAGGGTTTCATTATTTGTGTTCTTTAGGAGACGAAAGGTAGCGATGTTCCTCAATATGATGACGATGAACAAGAACCAATTCAAAACGAGGATGAAAGAGGTATGAGTCTAATATGGTGGTGGCGTTGGTTATTAGCTCTTTCCTTCAGGTGTTTGGTCGCACCCAACTGACCAGACAGACAAAGATGATGGAGAAAATGAGTAAGAAAAGAGAGAGAGAGAAAGAGGAAAGAAGAAGAGAGGAATGTTTAATTTACAATGTGGCCTCTATATGATAAGGACACCTCAGATTTTATAATGTCCCAATTGGTTAGAAGCCTATGCAGAAGTATTTCTGTATTGAGGGCAGGTACATGTAGTATGGGCCCAATGGTGTCCTTAATAAAGAGGTTACACTGTACTAAATTATGTTTGTTATTTATTCATGATAGTATTGATGATCATGTCCATGTTGTTGAATTGTTACGTGGAGAGGAGCCATTGGGTATCCAGTTAGTGAGCTATAACTCGGAAGGAAGGTAATGATAATAAATGTACATATTTATAATAACTATTATATTATTATTATTATTATTATTA
>NW_003546256.1:351674-427890 GCF_000090795.2 Amphimedon queenslandica | reverse complement strand
CTTCTCTCTCTCTCTCTCTCTCTCTCTCTCTCTCTCTCTCTCTCTCTCTCTCTCTCTCTCTCTCTCTCTCTCTCTCACTATTCCTCTCTCTCTCTAGGTTGATGATGTATCAGTTAAAGGTTTTCTTCAATCCGACGTCGTTAGATTATTACGTTTGTCAGGGAGCTCAGTTAAACTGGTCATATCACGTCAAGAAGTTGTAGAGTCACAGCAAGACGAGGTACACTTAGTGTTTATGATCCTGTGTGTATAATCATATCTTTCTCCTTTATTGTTCTTTCTCTCTCTCTTCTCTCAAGTTTCTTGATTCTTCCGAGTCTCCTGTTGTGTCTTCATCAGCTAATAAAGTAGTGATGGCGTTTGATATTCATCTTGATAATGGCTTGGCTGGTCTTGGAGTCACAGTTCATGGGAGATGCAGTAGCAGCAGGAGACAGCAGTCCAGCGATATGGGGATTTATATCAAGTCAATTGTACCTGGAGGAGCTGCTGCTAAAGTAAAAGAGTGTGCTTTATGTCACTCCTCTCTCTCTCTCTCTCTCTCTCTCTCTCCCCCCCCCCTCAGTTATCCTTAGCTGTTGTTTTGGTTGTGTTTATTGTTTAGTCTTTGTTGTGTTTTCAAAATATTCACTGTTTGTTATCCATGGATATAATATTGATGTACATGTACATACATGTAAATTACTAAATAGCTTAAAACATGTGTATGCATAAAAAACTACATAATTTACAATCACGAGGTACATGTACTGTATTTATAATTACATACCAGAACACGTACAGGTGTATTTACAAATTTTTAATTATATGCATACTCTTACTCTAGGATGGTCGTTTGAAGATCAATGATCAGTTGATCTCAGTCAACTCTCAGTCAGTGACTAACATGAGCAACAGGGACGCAATGGAAGCACTTAAGAAAGAGCTGAGACAAGCAGAGCCCGACACAAAAATATCAAGCATTAAATTGGTGAGTCCAATAATGAATGATATTTAATGTTAGTTACTAAATTATCATTATTATTATCATTATTATTATTTTGTTGTTGATGAGCATGGGAATCGCATAAGAGCTGACAAAACAGTGACATCTGTCAATAATACCACACACATACACACGCACATACAAATGTCACCACACATGCTCCACTGTACATCCACTGTACACGCATAATCTGCCCATACACAAGAGTGTGCTCTCCGTTTCTCACAGGAGGAGGTTTCCTACTTTAAAAACTTTCACACACACTGGTAGACTCAACATGGTTTACTGTCTCATTGGCATCCTGTCTTTATAACCACTTTCTCATCCCTCCCTTTCCCCCTCTCTACCCCTCCTCTCTCCCCCTCTCTCCCCCCTCTCTCTCCTTTCTCCCCCCTCTCTCTCCTCTCTCCCCCCTCTCTCTCCCCTCTCTCCCTCCCCCCTCTCTCTCTCCCCAGACTATAGGACGTACAACTGGTCCCAATAGTAGGAAGCACCAGTCAGGAGGAGCTAGCTATACATCACAGATGCCAGCACTACAAGAAGAGGAGAGACCACCGCCTGATGGAGGGCAGACCAATGAGATTGGTATTGACTGCCCTGATGACGTAAAGGTATTATGAACATTATAGTTACAGTATGTCATGCGGTTCTATCATTAGGTCAGTGCTGTGTTGTCACAAGAGTTAGACCTTGGGGAGTCATTTGACAACCAGTCGGGAGCTGTTCATGTTAGTTAAGCTACATATACGTTATACACAATACATGTACATGTATATATTGATAGCACTCTCTCTCTTCTCTTTCAGGATGATTTAATGTTATCCCGTAGTTCCAACGGTTCCCTCAGCAGCAGTAATGGTGGATGTAGATTTGATTCTTCTCTTGAATACCCTGGCTCTAATTATTACCAGCCGATGACAACAGCTGGGAGCAGTACCGCTACTAATAATTACGAGCTGGAAGTTGGAGGAGGAGGAGGAGCAAGGGGCTCAGAATATGTTCCTGAAACCAGTCATTCAAGATCCGGCCCTTCGTCTCAAATAAAAACGACAGGAGGTGGAGGGGGGAATTCTTACAGGTAATAAATTGTTCAAGACTATTACATTGATATATCATCATTATCAGCTACAGGGAGAATTCTCTTGATCGAGCCATGCTTAAGAAGAAGCAGCCGTTAGCCCAGAAGCTCTCCGGGGGCTGGTTGAGCACTGGAGGAGAAGGAAATGAACCACTTCATAAACTGAGACATAACTCACCGATGAGACAAGACTCACTAGTTAGTACCTCTCTCTCTCACTCTTTCTTAAATACCTCTGTTACATCGTATACACTGTTACAATTGAGCCTCTTTATAATGGACACTTTGGGACAAGAAATTTAGTCTGTTATATACAGGAGGAGTGTCCTTTGTGTTGTCTGTTATAGAGAGTGTCTGTTAAGAGAGGCTCTACTCTCCATATATTTGTATTTTCAATTTTTTCCCACTCTACAAGTGTTCATGTGTTGTGTTTTACTTTTTCTCTTAGTCTCCTACTAATGAAAGGTCTCCCTGGCCCATGTCAAGTGGTCCTGATCGTTCTAAGAACTCTCACTCTCCCTCTTCCTCCTCTCTCTCCGCTTACCCTCGCTCCGCCAGCGTCCACAGTGAGCTCTCAGCCTCGGGCAGTTTCAAGTCGCATCATGTATCCCACCACACCCTCTCCTTCTCTTCTCACGCTCACGACAACTCAAAGTATAGCAGCTCAGGAAACCTCTCTTCCTCACAACGTAGCTCTAGGGACAGCAGTAATGGCTTTAGGAGAATCGGTAATGACTTGTGTCCTTCTAATGTAGTATCAATTAATTTTAATTTTTTATTGTTTAGCATCCCCTCCATATGATACACTAAAACCAGCCGGTAAAGGGAGCAACAGAAGGTGAGTCGTTTTCATATATTCACACACACACTCACATACATGTACGTGTATGTATAAATGAATATACATGCATATATTGGTGCATGTACATGTACACGTATAATTGTATTTATGTTATTATTAATATTTTGTTTGTTAGTGCTGATCATCACATTGAGTCTCATACCCTCCCAAGAATGACCAGCAGTGGCAAGTACACCATCAATGAAAGAGTAAGGACAGCTTTATGGCTAGATATTGCTAACTAGGAACTTTTGAGCCAATTCTGATGACCCTAGTTTCCTTTGTAGTACTTATACCATGTACCTTCTTCTTAGTGAATTTTTAAAGTTGCTCAAAAATCCGGTTAAAGACCCTCTACTATAATGGAGGGTATTTTGCCAACAATTGCTAGGAGAGAATTCTGGTTTGATTTTTAAATTGCTCATAACTCAAGAATTTTATGTCGGAATCAACTCAAACTTTCTACATAGCATAAGGACATCAATATGTATCAGAAAATGTAATAAAAATTTGGGGTGATTTTGGAGCCATTTTTTGGAAAAATCCATGGGCTATTATAGTACAGAGTAATTTTCAGAAAATGGCTCATTTTTAAAATGGCCGTAGCTCGAACATTTGAGCTCGGAATCAGCTCAAACTTTCTACATAGCATAAGGACATCAATATGTATCAGAAAATGTAATAAAAAATTGGGGTGATTTCGGAGCCATTTTTCAGAAAAATCCATGGGCTATAGTACAGGGCAATTTTCAGAAAATGGCTCATTTTTAAAATGGCCATAACTCGAACATTTGAGCTCAGAATTAGCTCAAACTTTCTACATAGCACAAAGACATCAATATGTATCAGAAAATTTAATAAAAATTTGGGGTGATTTCGGAGCCATTTTTCAGAAAAATCCATGGGCTATAGTACAGGGCAATTTTCAGAAAATGGCTCATTTTTAAAATGGCCATAACTCGAACATTTGAGCTCAGAATTAGCTCAAACTTTCTACATAGCACAAAGACATCAATATGTATCAGAAAATTTAATAAAAATTTGGGGTGATTTCGGAGCCATTTTTCGGAAAAATCCATGGGCTTAACTTTAAAATTTACTGACAAGTGACACTATGCCAATATCCTGTGGGAAACCCTTGGAAAACTTGGTTAGAAGCACTTTACATGCTTTTTAAATGCATAGCTCAAATTTTGAATTATGCTTGAATTTTAATAATATTAATTATTATCACATTATTAATAGGATCCCAGTGCATATAATGACTGTACAAGCCTGGCCTCCTTTTCATCGGACACTGACATTGGGAACTTTCAAAGAGATGATGCTGCCAGGAGATCGATACCTAAAAGTACTTTACCTTATTTTAAAAATTCATTCTCTCTCTCTCTCTCTCTCAGATTCAGCTAAACCTCAGCCGAACCTCAAACATGTTCCATTGGCTAATGTTGTCCCATTGGTGGATGGTGAGGGCTCACCCAGCCCTCCTCCTCTTTATAGAGTAGGATCTGACAGTGACATTACAACTGCTTTCTCCACCTACAACAATCAGTCCGGGATGCTGGACGGAGTTGAAGTTGGTCCTAATCTAAGGATGGTGAAGAGTAGCTCATTGGAGTCCCTGCAGACAGTTATGCATCACACTATTAATGCTGATGGTGCTAGAGGATTACGGTACCCATACTGTACACATACTACTTGTGCACTGCAGGATTAAAAAGCATATCTGTACTTCTTGAGCTGACAAGCCACTAAATTTATAGTAGAGGATTTTGAGGCAACTTTAAAAATTAAAAAAAAATTCTAATTTTGATCGGAATCAGCTCAGACTTGCTACACAACATAAGAACATGTATGTGTATCAGAAAAATTATAAAAATGGAGAATTCTCTCCTAGTCATTTTTGGCGAAATTTGGCCAAAGACCCTGTAAAGTATTAATAAGTTATTTTTTATTTGAATGAGCTCAAAGTTTTTATACAGCACAATGTATTATAAAATGGAAAATTTTCTATAAACATGGTTTGATTTTATTGTTACTGTTATTGTTATATTATTATCATTATTATTTTTTAGGAGTCGTGGCAGCACTAGAAACTCATTCAGGAGAGCTGTAGATCGCTCATATGCTGATGAACATAATGGTATGTCACTCCCTCCCTCTCTCTCACTTTATCTATGCTCTTGGACCCTTGTGTTACCTCTCTCTCTCTCTCTCTCTCTCTCTCTACTCTCCAGATAATTCAAACACAGTCATCAGTTTAACCAAAAGCCCAAAGAAGAAATTGTCCAGAAAGAGTTTGATTGACATATTAAAGTACTTTTAATGATAACAATAATAATAATAATAATAATAATGATAACAATAATAATAATAATAATAATAATAATAATAATAATAATAATAATAATAATAATAATAATAATAATAATAACAATATTAATATTTTATTGCTATAGGCCAAAGAAATCATCGAAATCCAAGAAAGTAAAAAAGTCTCGTTCTCGCACGATGAGCTCCATTGACATTGACCTCTCTGAGGACAGCATGGACAATCTGGCAAAAGAGTTTGGGATATCAATGGATACCATAAAACGAATGCAGAGTCACTCGGGTAAACTGGAGGGAGATGATGAGAGAGGAGCAGCTGCCATTGAGAGAGAGAGGAGGAGGACTACGGCCATTGAGAGAAGAGACGATCATTTATTTGCATCACATAACACAAGAGCTTTATAGTCTTGATTTGTTGTTGTTTTTTGTTTTTGTTTTTATTTTTTAATCAGGCACATAAATATTTATAATTGACACAAAAATTATTTTTAACTCTTGTTTTTTTTTTGTTGTTGTTAATGTTGGTTTGATATGTTGTTTTGGCAGAGATTTTTAATAAAAAATAACATTTTAATTTTTTTGCATTAAAAATAATTACTAGTGGGAGGGGCTAAAATTAGTTGTGGGTGGGGCAATCTCACTAATTAAAAATGGCGAAAGGAAGCTTACAAGAAAAGATTTATTTTTGCATTGGATTCGTAACAGGAGTTGTTTTTAGCTCACTACTTGCAATACTGTTAACCAATTATTCCTTCAGTACCATTAATTACTATTATTATTATAATGAGAAGATTTTTACCATCCCAGGAGCATCAGTAAGACCCCAGACATATACATATATAATAATACTATAACTCCTAATACTCTTTTCTTTCTCATCTCTCTTTCTTAGCTAGGGCCCGGTGTGTTTTATTATGAAGACAAGTCCCAGGACCCATTGAGCAAATCCCCTCCTCTCATTCAAGAGAAGTACATCAGCGAGGAGGAGGAGGAGGAGCGGCGATTTAAATCAGACGAACTTTTAAGCGAAGAGAGGAAAGAACGACCCCTCGGCCGTCAGAAGGCGAGTAATTTGATGGTTGTATTAATGTCTAACGAGAGAGGGGGAGGACGTCCGAACTGCCAATTGCAAGAATATCAAGAACTGATCAAGGACACTTGGGGCAATAATTTCAATAATATATTCCTTGTTGAGGACAAGAGGTGTAAGACGAGTGGAGAGGGAGAGAGAAAAGGGATCTCGTGGCTAAGGAAAAACGACTCTTTCTCGTATAGTTACGACGATGGATACTTAAACATTAATAAGCTACTGACCAAACTCCACAATGCGTTAACTTCAGAGCATCACTGGGTCCTATTCGTACAGCCAGAGACCTACGTCAACTTGAAGCGTCTCGCCCTTTTACTGGATAGTCATCGATACTTTGATGATTTAGTTTTTGGTAAATCATCTTCAGCACATTATAAAGGACTAAATGGAGGAGTTCTTAGTGCTTGTGGGCCCAATGGAGGTATAGTGATGAGTAGAAGAGCTTTGGCTAGGCTGATTAGGGAAGGGAGTACGTGTTTAATAGGGTTGGAGTCACCCCCTCCCCTTAGTACTATTGCCCATTGCATAGCTGATAATCTTCTTATTGATTGTTCCTCTCATTTACCAATGGTGAGTCGAGTGTACCGTACATTATTTTTATTATTTTTTCTTTAATATACAGACCCTGTGTTTTATTATTAATCTTATTTATGTAGTTAAATTCTTTCGATGAAGACTTTATACTGAACGATGACAAGCTCTCCTCTTTGAAATATTTGTACAAACAAGTCACCATACATCCTGTTAGGTCAAGATACTCCTACTACACTTTAAACTATTACTACACTCAATTGGAGTACAACGAAACAGCCAGCGGGATCAGGAACCTTCAACGAAACATGAAGAGGCTCTTGTCGAAAATGGCTGAAGCTAATCCGAAAAAAACATCCCCGGTCCCAGGCTTTATTTTCGCCAACGACTACCCAATGTATGAGGCACCACCGACTGACATGAGTGAACTTCAAGCTTGGATGTACTTTGATTCTGATAGCATTTATATTGATCGGGACATGGATCCAAAATGGAAACTTGGCCACTGGAAGAATGAGATCGATTTGGCTCTTTTGGAAGCATTAAGACTAGCTAATAATGACTATCACACCGACCTTGTCTATCATAATATAATAAATGGTTATCTAAAACACAGCCCCAATGGGGGCCGCTACATACTTGATGTTGAATTCAAAGAGGCCAATAATCCTTACGTAACGCTCCAGAGAAGGTTCTCATTTATGCGTCCATATCAATCGAGTTTCTTGAAACTTCCCGCAAAAAACCTTGATACCGAGGTGATTAATTTTATTGTGCCTATTAGTAGTGTCGGGAGCAGGCTAGACCAGTTTTTTGTCATGTATGAGTCCTTGATCCCAGTCTCCCTCAATCACTTGCACCTCATCCTTGTCGTGTATAATAATGACGACATCGGGAAATGTCGGGAGCTTATTTCCAGATACCATAAACTCTACCCGTCCAGTAAATTCAGTATCGTTCAAGGAAAAGGAACCTTTGCTCGTGCTAAGGCTCTTGATGCCGGTACTTCGATACTCAACGACGGCGACCTCATGTTTTTCTGTGACGTCGACATGGACGTGACGCCAGAGTTTCTGCACAGGTGTCGCTTAAACACGGTCCGCGGCAAGCAAGTGTACTATCCGGAGGTTTTCAAAATGTACAACATGAAATATGTCTATAAACTGTCCAGGATGCCGAAGCACCTATCGATATCGAGGAAGCACGGGCACTGGGGCTATTACTCGTATGGGATGCTCTGCATGTATAAAGGAGACTATGTGAAGAGTGGTAAGTTGGACACCACTTATTACGGGTGGGGCAGGGAAGACTTTGAGTTCCACAAGAGGATAATAGACTATGGCTACGATGTAGTGAGGGCTCCCGATCCTGGCCTCGTCCACAGGTGGCATCCCAAGGTTTGTAATCCTAATGGACAATGGAAAGGAGACTGTATCTCTTCGCAGACTGAGTCAATGGCTGACAGGAAGGAGCTTGGGAGATATGTCCTTGAATTGGAAAAGAATTCATCGCACTTATTTTGTATATAAAATAAGAGCTTCAACTAAAATATTAATTATAATAAGTTCATTTTAGAATAGTTCAAGTATCATTTATTCATTTTTCATGTTTAAGATTATTTGACTATTTTTGTGCCAACCGATAATTATTATAATATTCAAGAAAACTGATTAATGTTTTAATAACTATCAGTGTAAAATGTTTCAAACGAATGTCAGCCATTTTTTAGGATTTTCTATCATAATCTGATCCACTACATCTCTTGGTATGCCTCTGTTGACCATCATTGGGGCAACATTGTTAATTATATGAGAATAACCATGGCCTCCATACTTAACCTAACAAGGAAGGAAAGAGAAAAAAAGCAGATTTTTGGCAAAATTTGGCCAATGACCCTGAACTATAGTACAGGGACTTTGACTTGATTTTTGAGTAACTTTAAAAATTCTTTAAAATCCAATTTTGATTGAAATCAGCTCAAACTTGCTACAGTACATAAGCACCATTACAATTATGTAATTTTAAATGTAATTGAGGGGACAGAAGGCAGATAGAAAAGAGCTTATAGTAGTCATTGCCTCTTTCCTGTATACAGGGAGGTTACAATTGGTTTTACTGACCAATCTGTGCTTCGTGTGAATATCGTGTGATATAAAGATACGGTCTTTATAGCCACCATCAACCAAACATTTGACCATTTGTATACGCTGACCATCATTTGGCATATCAACATCTACATTGAACTAGGGGAGAGAGAGGAGATAAAATTGATAACAAGAGAGAAAAATAATTTTATTTTCTGACCTGATAGTGAGAGCATTCAATTCCAAACAGATCCAGTTCCACTCCACAGCCTGTCTCTGCAAACTTGATAAGTGAAGCACTGTCAAGGATCGTCCTATCAATGTGTGACATTACTGTCCTTGACAAATCTGCTCCAGCTTCTTTTAAAATGTCGACAATATCAAATGGAGCTCTCTCATTACGTCCAGGATGAATGATAAGAGGAGCACCTAATCATGAAAGAATTAGGCAGAAGTCTTGTGGTATATTACGCAACACCTTGTTTACACTTTAAAGTGTTAACAAGGTGTCAAAAATCAAATTTTTATGAGACAATTCTTTTTTGCTTTATTGATGCACATTTTGGCTTGAGAACACATCATGCTTAATTTACTGACCAGTTTTCCTTTGAGCAATGGCTGATCCTTGAAGTACCTTTTTCTCAAATTCATTAAGAGGCCATGAGCAGCCTATCTCTCCAATGATCCCACACCTCACAGGAGGAGATGTACCAGGTAGTCCCTCCATTATCTCTCTCACTATTGTATCAGATATCTCATGGATAGTCATATCTTTGACGTCGGGTGGTATAAACCTCTTGGTATAGTATCCTGTACCATGGACAATATGCACACCACTGGATGTGGATAATAACGGGAGGGACTGTGGTTTGGTTCGTATGCCTGTTATTGTTACATCGCATAACGTCCCACCACCTGATGCTTTATATAATTTTAGTTCTTGGACGAGATCTTCCTCTGAGTCAACCATAATGTTAGAAGCATTACTATACCTATATTAAATGAAGTATTGTAGTACTGTAACTACTGTTGTTATTATTGTTATTATTTATTATAGGGAAAAGGAGCAAAAAAAGCCAAGTGTTAACATATCAAGTTTTATTCCCATTAATATAGATAGCATTAGTATGTATTGCTTTTAATTGCTCACGGGTATTGTCTGATTGCTCCAAGATTCTCTATTGCTAATGGAAGATCCTTAATGTCACCAGTGCCTCCATATTCAGGCGGTTTTGGTGTCCATGCTTTACCGAAATCAAGGAGTAAATGCTCGTGAGGTAGTACCACACCAAGTTCATCAGGAGAAACAGGGCCCAATACTACAATAAAGGAGAGAGTGGCATCATAATGAACCTCAGTGTAAATAAATACCCGTTAGAACTTTTCCCTTGAGTTCAGTGGCCATTTATCTTGCAGCATAGAAGAGAGGTGTGGCTCATTACATGCTCACCCTGCCCCTTGGATACCATTGTGATTTGTGTCTTTGTTATATTCCTCCCTCTCCCAGTCTCCCTCTCCCTCTCTATTCTCTATCAGGCTATGAAAAGCTATTTAATTCTTCTACTTATTCTTTTCATAAAGAGTTCCGCTCCTGCAGCACCAGAGAGCGGGATAGTCCGGCTAGAAGAACCGAAGGCGTGGAAGAAGTTCATAAAGACACGTACAAATGTTCTCGTGTTGTTTGCATCTTCTGGCGAGGTGTCAGTACCCCGTGGCCTCCTTCCCATACTTGAAGAAATAGCTCAAGAAGTGAAAGGACTCGGTGCAGTTGCATACGTGGACTGTAGCTCAGCAAAGAAACTCTGCAAGAATCTTAAGATAGGAGGCAAGGGAGAGCAAAAGAAATACTATCTGAAACATTTTAAAGATGGCTCATATCACAAGGACTACGATCGTCTCCTTCGTAAATCCTCTCTACTTGATTTCATGAAAGACCCAACCAGCGACGCCCCATGGTCCGAGGACCCCACTTCTAAAGACGTACGTCACATTGAGAGCAGTACAGGCCTCTACAAGTTTCTCGCTAAAGAGAAGAAACCGATACTTCTTATGTTTTATGCTCCCTGGTGCGGGCACTGTCAGCTTTTGAAACCAGAGTTTGCTGCTGCTGCAACGAGCCTTAAAGGGAAGCAAGTCCTAGCCGGAATGAATCTTGATAAACCAGAAACCATGCTGACACGAGAGGAGTATAATGTCACTGGATTCCCAACTCTCCTTTATTTTGAAGAGGGGAAAGTTAAATACCCATACTCTGGTGGGAGGGACACTGATTCTATCATCAAATGGCTCTCTGATCCTCAGCCTCCTCCCAGTACTCAGGAGGTAGAGCAAGAGGCCGGAGCAAACTGGTCCACCGAATTAAACAACGTCGTTCACCTTACCAGTGAGAATTTCCAATCAGTCATTGACTCTAGCCCCTCAACACTGGTGACGTTTTATGCTCCGTGGTGTGGCCACTGTAAAGCAATGAAGCCGGACTACAATGAAGCTGCTAAGTTGTTAGAAAGTGAAAATATCCTCGGAACACTAGCAGCCGTAGATGCAACAGCAGAAAGAGAGCTGGCGTCACACTATCAAGTGAGTGGATTCCCAACTATAAAATACTTTTCAAACGGTAAGGAACTATATGACTACGGCTACCCAAGGACAACAGAGTCTTTTGTGGAGTTCATGAAAAACCCACAACCACCGCCTGAGAAGGAGAAAGACTGGTCGGAGATAGAGACTGGCGTCCATCATTTAACTGATGAGACATACAAGCCATTCATCAAGAAAACCAAACACGCTCTGGTAATGTTTTATGCACCGTGGTGTGGTCATTGTAAGGCTGCTAAACCAGAGTTCATTGATGCTGCGGCCAGTTTAAAGGAGGACAAAAAGACTTCACTTGCTGCAGTCGATTGCACTAAATATGCTCAAATTTGTGATCAAAATGATGTTCAAGGATATCCCACTATACTGTACATGTCTTATGGTAAGAAGTCATTCAAATACATGGGGCCCAGAGATAGCAATGGGTTTGTCGAGTTCCTCAGGAACCCTAACAAATATGTATCTATAGTCAAAGATGAGTTTTAAATAAGCTCCCAGCTGGAGCTGAAGGAAATATCCAAATATCAAGCAAGAGGGACACATTGTTATTAGTAAAATGTTAATACTATTATTAGTTTTTCAATAGCTATTATAATTAATTTATTATCATTGTTAATAATTAAACAATCATTGATGATAGTCTGCAGTGGTACACTAGTTTAGTTCATGAGCTCAAGAACTATTTCCACAATTTCTTTATTGACATATTCTTCTCCGAATCTTTTTGCATCACCTAATAAAAAGAGAAGAGAAGGCAAAGTAGAATGTACCATAAAGGAAGCTATGGGAGACATTCTACAGTTACCTTAGCCACAGCCATTTCAAAGTCTTCCTGTGTTACATGAACACGTCTCTCCCTCAGAGCATACATGCCAGCCTCAGTGCACACTCCCTATACAAGAACACACTCACATCTCACAGGAGTCTCTCACGAATACCTTAGCTTCTGCTCCAGATGCACCAGGCATCAACTCGGCAATTTTGTGCAAGTTAATTCCACGAGTTAAATTCATTTTACGAGAATGTATCCGCAGGATATCCAATCTAGCCTAAGGAGAGAGAAGGGGAGAGGGGAAAGGTAATATAAGCCAGATTTATCTTTATGACAATACATCTTCATTTGGGGGTGGAAATTCAATCTTCCTATCAATCCTCCCTGGACGGAGTAGAGCTGGATCCAATATGTCTATCCTGTTGGTGGCCATGATCACTTTTATGTTCTGCGTTGGCTCAAACCCGTCTAACTGGTTTAAAAGCTCTAGCATAGTCCTCTGGACTTCACTATCAGCTAGAGAAAAGACAGAGAAGCTAATAAAATATTGTACTGTTAATTTTCGTATACTGCTGCACATAACGAATTAAAATGTAAAAGGTTGAATTTTCACACAACATGTAGCATTAAGGACTGAGAAAAATTTTCCTGCTTATATATAAAGATACACAAATTTCCCAGTACAGTACATGTATGAAATGCTCCCAAATGTGTAATTAAATACGTGTATTGCGTTACAGTTTGATCCAGAGCCAATGCGTGATGATCCAATGGAGTCAATCTCATCCATAAATATAATGGAAGGTGCATGTTCTCGTGCCATAACAAATAACTCTCTCACCATCCTTGAACCTACATGTAATTGAAAATAAAGAATTGGAGTGACTCTAAGGTCCTTACCCTCTCCAATGTATTTCTGAACTAGTTCCGATCCTGATACTCTAATAAAAGTGCACTCTGTGTGGTGAGCCACGGCACGAGCTAATAGTGTCTTACCAGTACCAGGTGGACCATACAACAAGACACCCTTTAATGAGAGAGAGAGAGAGGGGGGGGGGGAGAGAGAGAGAGGAGAGGTGAGATACATGTAGGTGTATCATATGTAGAGAAAATGAAGTGAGAAGAAGAGAAATACTGATAGTACTTAGATTACTTTGGGTTGAGCAATCCCCAGTGAGTCAAATAGCTCTGGATGCTTCACTGGTAATTCAATAACTTCCTTTATTTCTTTTATTTGTTTGTCAAGTCCACCAATCACATCATAAGTGGAATCAGGAACTTTCTCTACCATCATTAAACTGACAAGAGGATCCACCTGCAGTAAAAATGATAACACCTTAAATCCTGTGCAGAGTTTCCCACAGGATTCTGGCAATTAGCAATTATAGTGCTTCTTGTCAGCAATTTGCTTCAAAATCAGGCCAAAGTCCCTGTACTATAGTACAGGGGTTTTGGCCAAATTTCACCAAAAATGACTAGGAGAGAATTCTCAATTTTTATAATGTTTTCTGATACATATACATGTTCTAATGTTGTGTAGCAAGTTTGAGCTGATTCCGATCACATTTGGATTTTTTATGAATTTTTTAAGTTGCTCCAAAACCGGGCCAAAGTCCCTGTACTATAGTACAGGGAATTTGGCCAAATTTCGCCAAAAATGACTAGGAGAGAATTCTCCATTTTTATAATGTTTTCTGATACACATACATGTTTTTATGTTGTGTAGCAAGTTTGAGCTGATTCCGATCACATTTGGATTTTTTATGAATTTTTTAATTTGCTCCAAAACTGAGCCAAAATCCCTGTACTATAGTACAGGGATTTTGGCCAAATTTCGCCAAAAATGACTTTAAAAAAATTCTCCATTTTTATAATTTTTTCTGATACATATACATGTTTTTATGTTGTGTAGAAAATTTGAGCTGAGTCCGATCAAAATTGGATTTTTAATGAATTTTTAAAGTTGTTCAAAAAGCCATGTACATGTACTTATTGTCAACCTTGATCATGTGTCCTAATCTTAGCAAGTTTATTGAGAGATCTCTAGATCAAATTAATGTCATGAAATCAAAGAGAGCCAAATCCCAATACATGAAAAAACAGTATGTAACGTAGACATTATTAAAAGTAGACTTGAAAATAATTCCTCTTTTACTTTTGTGGGCAGAATCTTGTGTAAGCGGTAGCTTTCATTCTTCAAAGCAACACGGCAGTTAGGCTGTACCTAAGAGAGAGAGAGAGAGAAAGAGAATTAACTTACATCAATATTATCATTAATCTTACATCATTCATTTCAATCCCTTTGTCTAAATCAACAACATATTTTCCCTCTGGATGAACCTAAACAACAAAATAAGCAACAAAATAATAAAAAACAATAAAATAAGATACATTAATTAATTATACCTTAACGAGAACTTTCTTCTTATCCATTGCTTTAATAACCTCTCCTACATGTGACCCTTGCTCTTGTAGTAGCTGCAACTCTTCACGTAACAAACGAACTACAAAAAAAAAATTAAAATTAAGCTAATTATTAACACAATACTACCTTTAGCATTCAGCTCATTCCTCTGTGCTTCTAATCTTCTCAAGTTCTGTGATTTCTCTGATAGATTAAGCTACAAAAAAAGATTAAGTACATAATACGTAGTCCTTACTTGTAGCCCTTCTATCTTTGTCACGTAATACTGATGAATACCAGCTCCTCTTTCACCACCAAGAGACTCCATTTTATTATAAACCACGCCCACAATGAACTTTAACCACACCCACATATCAGCTGTATGGTGCACTTCCGTGTATTGTTGGATACCAAAGACATCGTGTTCTCCTGATCGACTCATTCGACTGATTTGTAAAAGAAGGGGCGAGTTGCCTTTCTTTCATAATGTCTTCCAGAAGGTAAATGCTTCATTCATAACCCTCAACGTGTATATCAATTTCATTAGCCCTAGGAGGAGAAATCGCTCAAGAAGTTTCTCTAAGAGCCGCTCCAGAAGCTACTCCAGGTAACCCTCTGATTTAATCCCATCATTAATTTTCCCAATAGGTCCTGGTCTCGCTCTCCTGGTAGAAGAAAGCGCTCATACTCTCGGAGCTACAGCAGGAGTCGCTCTAGGTCACGTGATCGCTATAGAAGGTAACAAAATTTTAAATTGCAAAGTATTTGTGCTAAAGTGGTAATGTTACACAATTGGATGCAATGACGAACAACAATTCTGTTGATAATAATGAAGAATATATTAACTGGTTCTGCTACTGAGTGTCCTATCTGTAACGATATGTATATTAAAGATAATTAATGTTTGCTTTGATGCATTTACTGGCTATTTTATGTCATGTCATTCTTAAATTTTAAAACTCTTTAAGTAATACAAAATAATATTCGATGCTTTCATTTTCTTATTTATTATAAATTGGACAATTTTAAAAGCATGAGCAGCCTCAGCCTTGCACATACATCAGCAAGAATACAGTATTGGCACTATTCAGGACTGATTGCCACAGGAATGTTATCATAAATTGAAGTAGAACCAGTTAGGACTGCCCTAAACTGGAATATGAACTGGTTTTGTAAACTGGAACAAACCGGTTTGTATTATGACAAGCTCTTGTTGTATTAGAACTGCCTGAGCTGTTTTTAGCTATTTTTACCGATTGATTGTTTTTATAATTATGCTATGAGATGCAATGATGATTATTAATAATAATAAATCTTGATTGTTAATGAAGATACATTAACCGGTTCTGCTACTGAGCATCTCTAATACAGTATAAGGGTTTTATTTTGTTGGTATAAAATTTTGTGAATCCTACCTTCTGCAGCCATTTTCCCTAGTGTGCCACACCTCTTTTGTGGAATTTAATTTTGCAAATTTAATAAAAACGCGAAATTTGTGAAATTTTTTTTCAGTGAATATAGCCCCTACACTGTATCCCAATTTATGATTATTATTACTCTGCTCTTGGCTGTTGGATGCCAACACGCTGCCAATTCTCCCACTTTTATCTTTTGTGTTATTTTAATTTCAGTCGCTCTCGGTCTCCCTATCGAAGAAGAAGTTACAGTCCTTATGGGCGGAGACGGCGAAGTTACACTCCGCCTCCTCACCGTCGTCACTACCGCGGTCGCTCAGGAAGCAACTCTCCAATGTCCTCCAGACGTCGCCATGTTGGCAACAGAGTAAGCCAGGCTGGTAGTGGGTGGAGAGTAATTCCTCTCTTATTCTCGATCCCTTAGTTTAATCCGGAGCGTAATAATGTGATTGGTGTGTTTGGCCTAAGTTTATACACCAATGATAAAGATTTGAGAGACATATTTGAAAAATATGGTAAAATTAACGAAGTCCAAGTGGTCTATGATCATCAGGTAACGCTAATAATGATAAATGAATAAATCAAGCTACATTTTAAAACCAGTGTCTGTGATTACATATTGCTCATGCACCACTATATGACATTATCAATGGTTGATTTATGAGTTCCAATCATTATATGAGACACTTATTAGTACACAAGTGTTGTTGCAACATCTTGTAATTGTTATTTATTGTTGTTGTCTATTGTTAGACTAACAGATCAAGAGGTTTCGCTTTCGTTTATTACAATGACGTTGAGGATGCAGTTGAGGTATGTAGTACGTACATCACAATAAAAAAATCAGCTCCTAATTGATAATTATGTTACTTTTTATTCCTTCAGGCAAAGGAGAGTTGCAATGGTATAGAGATTGATGGTAGAAAGATACGCGTGGATTACTCCATCACTAAAAGACCTCACACCCCTACACCTGGCGTGTATATGGGAAAACCCACACACAAGTCTGTCATTCCTTTCATATGAATATAAGCATTTGTATTCATGTTGCATTAGGTCGAGCAGGCGGAGCAGTGAAAGAGACAGATACGATGATTATGATGATTACGATAACAAACGTTAGTGACAGAAATGGGACTCTCTTTTATTTTCTTATTTCTAGGTGGTCGTTACTAGTAAGTTATTGATTGATAAATTGTTGCTCTTGTCTTACAAGAAGACTCTAATAAGTAGTTAAATATAATTATTGATGAATTTGTTTGCATTTAAACTGTTAGTGTAGCTATGACTCTCTTTTTGTTTACCATATTTGGTGTCTTGTTTTGTGCGACTTTTAAAAGTTTCTCCATCTTTATTATGTAGAAATAGAAAATGTTGAGAAGTAGAGTATGTCTTGAAGTCAAGTGTATGGGTGAAGAATGAAGGGAGAAAAAAAGAAAAATGTAGAAAAAATGAAGAAAAAGAATTTTGTGCCAATGGGGTTGAAGATACAAAAAATCAAGAAAAAAAGAAAATTTTTTGTTCAATAGGAACAATTGGGGGTTGAAGATAGAAAATGAAGAAAATTATAGGACTTTTGAAATTAATTTTAAGCCAAAGTGATAAGGGACTAAAACATGACAGGTAAAAGCCACAAATCCTATAATTGAAGCTAAAGGACAAATGATGGTACAAGTACTTGCTAAAGATGGAAGTTTGGAAAGAAGAGACAATTTTTACTCTATCATGTTGTGAAGCTAAAAACAATTAACACTGCCATTCATAACAAAACAGTTAATAATAATAATACTAGTTAACTTTAATAATAAGAGATAAATTACAACATAATATCATTATTTTAGTAAATAACCTAATGCAAGCTAATGTGTATATATGTTAATGTTCCTAATCTTTAGCTAAACCTTCAGCTTTCTTGATGACCTCTTCAATAGGGCCAACCATGTAGAATGCTATCTCTGGAAGATGGTCATATTCTCCTGCAAAAAAAGCATTTACGTGTAAAAACTGCATCGTTTTAATGTAAAAATAGAAATGCAGATTGAACATTAGTGTGGTACCCAGAAGTTCTTTTGACAATAATTCTAACCTGCTAATATTTCTTTAAAACCTTTTAAGGTGTCCTAAATTTACACAATAAATATTAAGGATAGACTACAAGGACATACTTCTAATGGAACTAGTTTTCCTTCTTTGCCTGTGAAGACCTCAGCCATCTGGAAAGGCTGAGACAAGAACCTTTGGATCTTCCTAGCACGTGCCACTGTTAGCTTGTCATCTTCTGACAATTCATCCATACCCAAAATAGCAATGATATCTTGAAGAGACTTGTAATCCTGCAAGAGAGAGAGAGAGAATTAAGTTTGTAAACTAATTAATAACGATATACCTGAAGTATCTTCTGGACACCTCTAGCAATCCTATAGTGCTCTTCCCCAACAATATTGGGGTCCATGATCCTGGAGTTGGAGTCCAGTGGATCCACTGCTGGGTATATACCAAGCTCAGAGATAGCTCTGGACAGCACAGTGTTGGCATCCAAATGAGCAAATGTTGTAGCTGGAGCAGGATCAGTTAAATCATCAGCAGGTACATATATAGCCTGTGGAAGAAGATGGTGATACTTTTAAACTGATTGCTCTGAAAATGGCTCAGAGAGAATAATACGCTTTGTGATACGTATTGGTGCATGTGTTGTGTACAAGGATTGACTTGCCTGTACTGAAGTGATGGATCCTTTCTTAGTCGTTGTGATCCTTTCCTGCATAGTACCCATATCAGTAGCCAGTGTGGGCTGGTAACCAACAGCTGACGGTATACGACCTAACAAAGCTGATACCTACAATGAGAAAAGGATAGAGTCACCAAAACAAAATAAATAAATAATCATGCAATACAGTGGTGAATCAGTCAATGAATGAAGTACATCATTATTATTCAGATGAAACACGGATATGTATTCACATCACATTCACCATACACATACACACAGAGTAAATGTCAGTATAATATATATACATGTACATATATTATACACTCAATATACACTCGGCATTGCTTACTTCTGATCCAGCTTGAGTAAATCTGAAGATATTATCAATGAAGAGCAACACGTCTTGTCCCTCCTGATCTCTGAAGTACTCAGCAACAGTTAGACCAGTCAGAGCAACACGAGCTCTTGCACCTAATCAATGACAAATAAGCATGTGACAGTCATGTGATAGGATTACCTGGGGGCTCGTTCATTTGACCATAAACCAATGCCACCTGTAAGAATAAAGGTAATAAATAAACAAAACAAAAAAATTATAAATTGAGTGTATCATTCCTTCAGTTCACTTCAATCAGTAATGATTTGTACTGCTGAAGGCGACAGGTTGACTTTACTATTGCACCAAGTTAGAAGCTAACTCTCCATCAATATATGAGAGTCAGCCAGTGAAAACTTGTGCAAATACTTAATCCCTCCCTTTCTCTCTCGCTCTACCTTGGATGAATCATCCTTAAGACTGATGACACCAGTAGTTATCATCTCATGGTACAAGTCGTTTCCTTCACGAGTTCTCTCTCCTACTCCAGCAAAGACCGAGTAACCGCCGTGAGCCTTAGCAACATTGTTAATGAGCTCCATGATGAGTACTGTCTTCCCAACACCAGCACCACCAAATAAACCTGGGAGGAAGAGAGAGGAGAAAAAGGAGAGGACATAAATATATGCAAAGCTTGTAGATATGTAGACATGTACATGTCTGTGTTCATTACAAGCAGAGCTCAGAGTGTGATAATTTAACTTCAAAATAAAATCAGAGACTCTAGTCAAATGTCATCACTGCTTTGCTTCTACTATTAATTTTATGTGCTTTTATATACATTCTCTGCTTTTCTCTCTTTATTTCTTACCAATCTTTCCTCCCTTGGTATATGGTGCAAGCAAATCGACGACTTTAATACCAGTGACAAGAATCTCTTGATCAGTACTCATGTCAACAAAATCAGGAGCTTCAGCGTGAATATTAGCATATCTAAACAAACAAAATAATAATAAAAATTAAAAGATTCCTCTTTTAAACTACCACCCACGGTTTGATTAAACTTACACGTCAGACCCAATGTCTCCTCTCTCGTCTATCGGTTCTCCAATGACGTTCATGATACGACCCAGGGTCTTAGGACCAACTGGTACTCTTATTGCAGTCCCAGTATCCAGACACCCTTGACCACGGATCAGACCCTCGGTACCGTCCATAGCCACCGTACGCACCACATTCTCACCTGCAGAAATGAACGGGCATTAATTGGAAGTACAATAATGAAGAGGTAAATGGGCATTAATTAGAAAGGAGTTCAGCCAGCCAAGGGATTGTCATCAATATTATATCAGAGACTCTAGTCAGTATGTGTCATCATTACTCCTTTAACAAAGGGGTGAGTGTCTATAACAAGCCCCACCCACCATTATTTGTTATTATTATTATTTTATTATTATACGTACAGTTTACTAAACATACCAAGATGCTGTGCTACTTCTAGAATGAGTCTCGGCGAACGATTCTCCACCTCCAATGCATTCAGAATGGGTGGCAAACCCTCTTCGAATTGAACATCTACCACTGCTCCAATGACAGCAACAATCTTTCCTTTTGCACCAGTTTTGGTGGCTGTGGCCGCTGGAGTAGCACTGTATCTCCTATGGACTATAATGGGAGGAGACACAAAACATTTAAAAATAGCTATTGTGTGTTGCTGATCTTCCTTTACATTGTGATAGTGAAGGAGCGGCGGTTCTGACGGGAAGTATTCTCGGCTTACTCCATGCTCTAGCAATGCTAGGAGCTCTTATGGCAGAGAACAAACCACGCAAAGCAGCCGCCATTTTGTTCTCCTCGAGACGTGTCCCTGAAATGGATTTTGTGCGCATGCGCAAAATGTGCTCTAAGCCACGCCCAAACATGCCATGAGCCCTGCCCACTTTATGCAGAAGCTAGGAGCCTAGGAGCCTGCAAAGCCTGAATGCAAGCATTGCTGCAATGATGCAAACTCCAATCCATAAAGCTAGCCATTTTTGTTTACATGCTCATTTTACTTAAATTACAGAAACAATTCCAGAGCTTTGTTGCTACCAGCTGAACTACTATGATATAAAATTGTGATGGAAGGTGTCAGAATGACGAGAACTATGAATATCCAGTGAGGAAATGAGCATGCGCACTGAGTGAGACGCGGGTATTGTGGACTGTGGAGGCTGAGAGCTCTCTGAGTCTCTTTCTCTCTTTCTCTCTTTCTAGGTTTCTCTTTCTAGGTCACAAGTTCTTGGCTTGACAGGTTGGTCGCTCTCTTCTGAGTATCATCTGTAACGCCACGTCAATCACAGCTGAAGATGACTACTCAGACAACTAAAGTTGGTATGTTAGAATCTGTGTATAATGTAATGTAGTGCTGATATTATTTCTATTTATGTATTTTTAAAAGGTGTGATTCACAGTGCATTTTGTGGGTTGTAATTATTGGTTTACGGGTGTGGCTCATCCTTTATTTATTTATCCATCAGATGATGCTCCAGTTCACACAAGGAGTCGTCGGAGGCTCAATTTTGGCGAGTCTCAGCGCTTCAAGGGAAAGACTTTCTTCCTGGATCTTGATAGGTACCCACGGAAAAAGGAAATAGAGAAAGAGCTGATCAGCAGAGGAGCCGTAAGTCTTATCTCTTTTGTATATGAGAGGCTGAAATTGATCACAGTTTGTGTGTTAGAGGGAAGAGGAGGAGGAGGAGGAGGAATAAAACCGACATGATACCCAATTTTATTATTATTATTGTTTATTATTATTGTTATTGTTTATTATTATGAGAAGGTGAGATGCACAAATGATCAGGAAAGGAGAGAAGAGGATAAGAGAAGGGAGAGAGGGAGGGAGAGGAGGAGGAGGACAGTTATTATAAGCACCTGAAGGAGGAGGGATAGGGAACCTGGTAGACAAGCCATGGAGCCACTGAAAAATATTATAAATTATGAATGACTGAATTGATGATTGATGATTCTGTTATTATCTTTTTTAAAGACGGTTGAGGGTTTTCTGGATTCCAGTGTCAGATACTTTGTGACTAATAAGCCAAAAGCTGTCATAGAGAAAGCCACTAGTGCGATGACACCATCAGGGCAAAGCCCTCAGACTCCATCTACAGGGTAAGAGGATAAAGGAATGATAAATGTCTATACACTATTGATGTATTAACACATCTGTCTTTTGTTTTCTTTTTCTACATTGTGTGTTTCTTTTATGTCTTTCCAGTGGGTTTTCACAGCTAATGTCACCATATAGTAATCAGTCTTCTAGCAGTACTGATAAAAGAGCAGTAAAGCCTCGCTATGTAAGAGCTATAGCCATTCGTCAACCTAGCTTACTCTCTCTCTCTTAATACTTAATTCCTTAGAACACAAGGGCTCAAAAGATACTACAGAAAGCTTTGGAGAACAACAGCACAGGGTCTGTGCCTGTGAATGCAAATGACAAGCCTGATAAAGTCCTGACCTTGGCTACCAGCTGGAAATGCAAGATATTGCATATAGACAGTAAGTGTGAAGCATTCTCTCTCTTTTCAATATTCATTTCGTTTATGCAGCTGTTGAAAGAGAATTGAAGAAGCTGAGGCCAGTGACAGATGGTAGTGCCATTCAAAAGACAGTTGACAAGGCAACTGGTAAGAAACTTAATAATTATAATGTTGCAACTCTCACTGATAGATCCAGGGCTTCCCACAAAGCATTAGAGTGTTATGTGAGGCACTGTCAAGCACTGCGCCATAGTGCATGGCTTTTGGAGTAACTTTAAAAATTTATGAAAAATATTAGATTTGATCGGAATCAGCTCAAACTTGCTACGCAACATAAAAACATGTATATGTATCAGATAACATTATAAAAATGGAGAATCCTCACTTTTCATTTTTGGCAAAATTTGGCCAAAGACCCTGTACTATAGTACAGGGGTTTTGGCTTGATTTTTGAGCACCTTTAAAAATTTATTTAAAAATTCAAATTTGATCAAAATCAGCTCAAACTTGCTATGCGACATAAGAACATGTACTGTATATGTATCAGGAGAAATTATAAAAATTAAGAATTCTCTCCTAGTCATTTTTGGCAAAATTTGGCCTAGATTGATCTCCCAAAATTTATTTCTAGATGTGTACATGTACATGTATAACACTCACAATTTTTATATCTTTAGTGAGGAAGCTACGTCGACCTTTCTTTAAATTTGAAGACCTTTCTCATAACTATCGTCCTGTCATATACGAGCCTTCTACCTGGCCAGTCATTAATGAGAACTGTCCACCCGAAGCATCTCCTTTTGATCCTCCAAGACCTTCCCCTCCTCTCCTTTCTGCTCCACCTAATAGCTCCAAGCGGACCAACCATCGCAAGGAAGCTAACACACCAGCCGGTAATGACAGGAGGTTAGGATACTGCGAGCCATGTGGCGTACGGTTTGAAGACATGGAGAAAGTTAGTACAATCTGCATGCATAGAGATTGTTTTTTTATTCTTGTCTTTAGCATTTGAGAAGCGCACAGCACCAGGAATATGCTAGCAATCCAAAGAACTTTGAAGAACTTGATAAACTGATATCTGAATGCTCTGACTTGAATGATTTTCTGGCAAAGGTCCTGAAGCAGCGGACCAATTCAGGGAAATCAAAATCAGCAAGGTACATGTACATGTATGCAAAAGAGAGAGAAAGAGAGTATTAGGTGCATGAATGACGGTATATTACACAGTTGCTTATTATCCCTCCCTCCCTCCGTTCCTCAGTCCTATCAAGCAGGTGTCACAAGTTGAAAGGATATCTCTTGTGTCTCTTCCTTCAATGGGACACAAGAGTGGTTTGGTTGTTCTTTCTGATTGCCCAGTGGCCTACCACTCTCCCCAGCTCTCTCCTGGTGTCTGCACTAGACAAATGAAGAAGAAGCTCATCGACTCTTCACCCAGTCTCACCCCTAGGAGTAAGAGATCCAGAACTTTTTAGAACTAGTTTTTTTGCATTTTTAAAAGTTCTTTGTGTTATCATATTTTATTCCATTTATTGTATGTGCTCATGCAGTTAATTTATTAATTAATAATAATAATGATTATTATTATTGATTTTAATTTTGATGAAATTGGGGGTGCGGCTTTACCCACGTGTCCCCAAGGCTGATAATGGTTGAATTGAGAGAGGGTTTTGTGATTAGTGAGAGCAAGTGCTTGGGCGTATCTCCTGGCAGAGACGAATTTGAAATAATTTGTTCTTTTTGTAATGGATTGATTGCCATTTATAACGTGAGAACTACGAAGCATGATTTAATTAATCTTTTCTCACCCTCTCTCTCTCTCTCTAGCTTAATAATCAGAGATTCACGAAGAATTGGAAACTAAGCCTCGCAGAGAAATTAACAACACCAGCTGTCTATGATAAAAAAGAAAGTAGTTATGTTGCAATTAAAAATGACAGAGTAAGATTGATAATAATAATAATAATGACGATAATAATAATAGGAGATTATTGTATGGAAGCATGAGACAGAGTGGGTATCAGATTTTGTCGTTAACGAGGTACATGTTCATGATATTAATTAAATTTTTAATTTGTTATTTTAATGCAGCTCTGCTTTGAAATTCATTCTCTACTATCCACTCCCACTTCCTGTGTGATTGTGTACCGTAATGGAAGTATCAGTACGGAAATTTTGAATCCTAAGAAATTAGAATTTAACAGTAGACATTTGAAGTAAAAGGACAATAGATTGAATGTCGTTATGAATCTTTCCCTCTTTCTTTCTGTCTTTTTCCTTAGTGTTTATAAGGCTCTCTATTCTTCATCTTGTGATTGCTTATTATTAATATATGCTATATCTAGTTCTTTATACCAATATTTGCTCTACCAGTATAGTTCTACTGATGACAAACTAAAGGAGATAATGACCAATGAAATAAAAACAGAAGATAATGTAAGTAATGACGTACTCATAGTTATGTTTATGGTAATAAAGTTGTGGTATGGCCTGATGATTCATTGTTACATTTAACTATAGGGATTTGGTGAATTGGTTGCTGTGGAGATACTGGGGAACATCCTACTGATGTCATGTTAGTTGAATTAATTACATTTAACGTACTTTGTACTTTTGTTTCCTCTCTTCCTCACTCTCTCTCTATTTGTCCCTCAGGGTCTAAAGGGATTGTATCGTGTACTGACCTAAAGTCTGATCTTTCTTCAATGACAGTCTTACTCTCTCCCTCCTCCTCTCTCCCCTCCCTTTTGACGACCATCAATGATGATTATTTTGCTCTTCTCACTTCAACTGGTGAACTAAAAGTATACAGTGCCCGATACGGTACACTTCAGTGCACTTCTGGATACTCTCAGGACACCTCAGTAGACTCTCAGGATATGCAATGGGTACAGGATTCGTTGTGTGTATTTCATATCTTTGTCTTAGTTGTCTTTTTGTCGTGGTTACTTGTTTGTGAGTAGTTCAAAGGGTCTCACTGGTTACCCTCTTGTCATTGCTGGCCCTCTCTCTCTTGCGATGGCCATTGGAAGAAAAGAGAAACGAAAACTCATTAATTACGAGGTAACAGATGGAAATAATATTTAATATTTTTTATTTTTATTTACTAGTGGAGCGATGACATTAATCCTTCACCAAACAAGGTCTGTTGTTATTAATATTTTATTAATTATAATTATAATTATAATTATTTAGGACATACCTAATTTACGTAAAATGTTAAAGAAAGGATCCCGTCATATCCAGTCTTGGTCCTCTGACATTACAATACTCTCATGTCTCACGCTTTTAGTGAGTGAGCTCTTGTCAGAGGAGGTGTGGTCTAAGAAAGAGCTGATCCTGATTGTGGAGGCTGGGATTTTCCCTGTAAAGTGAGTTTTTGAGAGCCAACAATATTTATTATTATTAATTTTATTACTTTTGTATTCAAGTTTGGTGTCTTCGTTGATCCAGCGCTCTTTACAAGAAAAGGATTGGGTAATTGGTTTTTTGTTAGTTTTTTAATCTCCCCCTTCCCCCCCCCTCTCTCTCTCTTTCAGTCATTACTAGTTTCAATTATGAAGCATGTTGAAGTATTCCCTGAGCAGTCACTGGTTGATCTACTGATTGCAATTCTGGAGTGAGTGCTTCCATGATGGCTTCATTATGCTTCCATAGCTCCCAATTTTTATTTAAATTTCTGATGTATACTGTTGTTCTTGACACATTTCTATGATGAATATTTTTTTTTTAGTTTGGATTGTGACACTGTTAGTTTATCAAAGAAGTCCTCTATAGAAAAAACCGAACTATTGTGGGTTTTATAATAATTATTATTAATACTCATTATTAATGATAATGTTTTTTTTATTGTGAAACCTCTTCTCTGCCTGTGTACTCCAGATCTCTCGCCCTCTCCCTCCTCAAGAACCATGAGCTCATGCAGCAACCGCTCACACATTTATCACACAATCACATCTTGGTAAGCTCTTTTTGATCTGTCCTCACACCCCCCTTTCTCCTTCTCTCTCTTAGATATTATTGAAATTTTTAAAAGAAAGACTCGATACTCCTCTCCTTCCTAACATAAGCACTTCTACTGCTAGTTCACCTTCCCCTATTCCTTCTCTCTCTTATTCTGATGCTGTTGATTGGCTAGGACTTCTAATAGACACACACTTCACTAGTTTAATGCTGGAGCTAGCTGATATCCAGCCACTCCTGGTTGACCTGAGGGTTTGCCTGGGACGCCATGTGACGTTCATGGCCAGATTAGATCTCCTTGGGGAGCTAGAGTGTGTGAAGGACATTGTGTCTGCTGGGAATCAAAAGAAGTCATGGAACGTTAAAATTGATAGAATAAAAGTTGACATTTAATGATTTATTATTATTATTATTATTATTATTTATTATTATTTTGTAAATAGCGGATTTGTTAATTTGTAATTGTTTTATTTTCTTTATAGATTTCCATGCACATGTATGCTAGCCTTTTTAACTTTGTCTTTCCCTCCCCTTTTCTTTTTTTCCTCCGTCTCTTTGAAAAGGTTCAATTTTCTTTGCAGTAGGAGGCTATTTCTTGGATTAGCCATGTCCCCTGGCAGTGAAGGTGAGCTGTGAAGGAGTATTCTCTCCATCGTAGGCCTCCGGTCCAATGCTCTCTGTGTCACAAAGTCACTTTTAGTGGCTATAATAGAGAAGAATTAAAGGAATAAATACTGTATATTGCTGGTTTGTTTTTGACATACTAGGAACACTAGCTCTGCTGTGCTTCCAGCCGCTACCAATAGCAGGCCCACCTCTCTTTTCTAAGCTAATGGTATTAATAATAATTGTTGATGATTAATTATGTCATTTTTGTTAATAGATTTTCTTACCTCAGTGATGGGAGACCAACTTTCTCAATATAATTCCATTCATCTAAGAACTGTCTTGAGACTGTGACATACTTAATATACTTACTAAATATGCCAAATAACTCTGGCTCGGTTCTGAACCTGCTCCTGATCAGTCTTGATGCCATTGGTTGATATGTGTAATACCCTAATGCAGTGCTGGCTACTTCCTCAAGGGGAGGGTTTCTGCTTAGCAGTGTATCAATGAGAGGTGTTATAGCACCAGCCATTACTGCAGTTATGGGGATTCCTTCTTTGCATCTTGCAAGACAAGCAAGGAAGTTACATGAGTCCAGTTTTGTTCTTTCTTCCTGTGATGCAGCTAATTGAACCAGGAGTTTGATACCGTGTATGCTCCCCTCAGCTGGGTCCACTCCCACCAATAGTTTTGATAATATTATTAGTTGAAATGCTCCGTGAGCTCGGTGGACCTCATCAGGCGATGTCAGCAAACTTAGAAAATTTGATACGTTGAGTCTCCCATGAGCCTCAACCATCTGAAGCTTCTTTGGACTATTGAAAACAAATATAGAGAGAGCTTCTCCTGCTAGGAGCCGCACCAGCAGATCAGTAGATGACAAGAGCTTGAGGAGAGAGTAATGAGAGAAACTGTCTTGCTGCATTAGCTTTGATTCATTTTCTGGATTGTTAAGTATCAGTTTTGATAGAGTGCATGCTGCCTTCACTCTCAATAGCTCTGATAATGGGGACACGACTAGCGCCGTCAATACAGTTAAACCTCTTGTCTCTGCTATTGCTTTCTGTAGTGATGTGCTTGGTACCAGACCTGGTTTAGTTAGCAGGAGCCCAAGAGTGTGCAATACACTTATGTAGACTTCTTCAGAAGTCTGAGAGAGGAGTATCTCAACTAATGGCAGTATGCCTCCTAAATCAACCACTTTGCTTTGATTTGATCCTAACTCAGTAGCCAAGGTTCCCAATGCTTCAGAGCACACATAATACAACTTATCATTGGGCGTTGTCATTAGATCAACTACTGTATCAATCCCCATGAAATTTGCTACTAGGCGCCTGTTCTTTATCTGAGAGCCTGCTATAGCCCAAAGAGCAGAGCCACTGCAAACCTTTACCTCTGAGTTACGGACTTTTAATAAACGACGAAGCAGTATGAGAGAGTTCTCATCTTGGAGTACAGCTTGGGCTTGTGGACAGTTTTTGGCAAGGGACTCTATTGCTCGAGCTGCATTAGTATGAACTGAGTGAGCTTTGGATTTGAGGAGCAGCACAACTGGGTCTACAATTCCTGAATTAAGAGCTCTTAGTTGACTTTCAGGGCAATCTTTTATTAATACCTATAAAATAATAGACAAATCACAGAGTATAAAACATAAAAAGTGAGTCTAATAGATCATTGCTGGTGAGCTGGGTATAGCCTTGGGTATTTTTCAGAATTTTTGGCATTTTTTTTTAAATGGCCGTAACTTAAAAAATTGAAGTCGGAATCAGCTTAAACTTTCTACTCAGCATAAAGACATCAATATGTATCAGAAAATGTAATAAAAATTTGGGGTGATTTTGGAGCCAATTTTTGAAAAAAACCATGGGCTATAGCCTTGGGTATTTTTCAGAATTTTTGGCATTTTCTTAAAATGGCCGTAACTTAAAAAATTGAAGTCGGGATCAGCTTAAACTTTCTACATAGCATAAGGACAATAATATGTATCAGAAAATGTAATAAAAATTGGGGGTGATTTCGGAACCATTTTTTTGGAAAAAACCATGGGCTATAGTACAGGGAAATTTTTGAAAATTGGCCCATTTTTAAAAATGGCCATAATTTAAAAATTTTTTATTAGAATTGACTCAAACTTTTTACACAACTTAAGTACATCAATATGTATCAGAAAATGTAATAAAAATTGAAGGTGATTTTGGAGCCATTTTTTGGAAAAAACCATGGGCTATAGCCTTGGGTATTTTCAGAATCTTGGCATTTTTTGAAATGGCTGTAACTTAAAAAATTGAAGTCGGGATCAGCTTAAACTTTCTACACAGCATAAGGACATTAATATGTATCAGAAAATGTAATAAAAATTGGGGGTGATTTCGGAGCCAATTTTTGAAAAAAATGTACTTATGTTCATAAAAAGTTGGGAGTTGATTTCAATCAAAATTGAATTTTTAAAACAAATTTTTAAAGTTGCTCAAAAACCCATGTACCTCATGCAGCATCACTTAGCATGCTTTGCAAAAATTCCTGGTAAATAATAATAATTTTCCACCTCACCTCTAAACTAGCCGCAGCACAGCCTTGAGTGCACATAAGGGGAGAACTCAATAAATCAATCATTGGCTCTAGTCCTCCATTCTCCCTCACTGCTCTCTGTATCTTGGGGTTATCCATTGCCGTGTTAGCAAGACACGAAGCAGCATACATCTGTACATCATCATGCGGAGAGTAGAGCATAGCAATTAGGTGAGGGAGTCCTTCGGATATTGCTTCTTGATTCTCCGGATCCATTGCCAAGTCATTGAGTGCAATACAAGCACAGGATTGGAGTCTGTCGTTACTAGATGACAAATGCTTTACAAGGTTGGGTATGGATGGTGCTAGGGTTTCTCGCATTATTTTATCGTGCGATATATCAGCTAGTACTTGGATTGAGAGATACTGTAGTCTCTCGTCTTGTGATTTAGCCAGCTCCATCAGTTGCTTGATAGCCCCAGTATCGTATAGAGCCTGATAGCAAGAAGGCTTAGCTCTCATGAGACTGTCCAATGCGCATGCAGAAACATGAGGTAACCCACTAGCAATGTCTTCTTTTAGCATCCCTGCAAGACTCTCCCACAGTGGTAATTGTGGACTGTTGAGCTCCACTAGATACAACAGTATATTGCAGTGATGCTTGCTGGCTGCCTTGTGAATAATATTGTGTCCCAAGCGATTCATTGCTGAAATGTTTGCTCCAAAGTGAAGGAGGATTTTGACAGAGTCTATTCCACCGTTCTCCGCAGCCAAAAGAAGAGGAGTGTTCCCATCACTCTCTGCAATGAGATTCACGCAGTCATTGTCAAGAAAAGCAAAGTGTCTTATGATTACAGAGTAATTATGGAAAGCAGCATGATGGATTGGTGACCATCCTTTGTCATCTGCGGCTGATAATTGAGCTCCATGCTGAAGGAGGCAGCACACAGTGTCCAGGTCACCAGATTGAGCAGCTAAATGGATTGGTAGTGTGGAAGTACCGGGACAAGGCTGATGAGGGTCAGCTTGATAGTGTATTAATAAAGAAACAGCTTCAGACTGGCCGTGAGATGCAGCAAAATGAAGCAAAGATAAACCATCTTCATCTGGCTTGCATAGTCGTGTCTTTGTCGTCCTTTTTAAGAGGACAGAGAGAGGGCCGGTCAAATTTTTCTCAATGCACGGGCGAAGCAGAGAATGAATAGTTTTTAGTTTTGAGGCGTGTCTAAGACCGAGAGGTCGTCTGAGAAAGTCCTGTATTCTAGCATCAGAAATAGGAGGGAGTTTGATTACTTGTGACTTTAGTTCTTGGACCATTGCATGAATCCAACGAGGGAATTTTGGATAATAGTCGTCCAGTTTTATCACTACCAATGTATATGATGTACCATCCACTGTGATTGTGGTTGCTTCTCTTGGATGGTTCAAAGCTTTCGTTAAGATCTCTTCCTTTGCCTGTCTCAGCTCAGGCTTAAGAGCTACAACTGGTACTTGTCCTTTGTGGAATGCAATTTTTCCGTGAGCACTAGTGTAGTGATGGTCAGAAATGTGAGGGGACCAGCGAGATGAGGGAGTAGGGAGGAAAGGAGGCACCTCCCTATCAGTATTGAGTGTATCTGGATTCATTGGTGGCTGGAGGGATTGGCAGTTGATGGTTTTGTGTGTCTGTCTCAATGTAGCCAGCAGTACAATGATAAAAGAGACAAACTGCAATAGTTCAACTACATGAGCAATGGAGGATTTCTTTAATAAGTTCTCTTGTACAAAGGAGGATTGCTTTTGAAGATAAGCGTGCAAGTGTGGCAGTACATCTTCTTCTCCTTTCTTCAAGTTGCTAACTGTCACACAAGGAAACACAGTCACCAGAGGATCCAGAAATATCAAACTCCCATCTTGCTGGACTGGCCCTTGGCCCAGCATTAGACCAAGACTAACTTGATCAAGATAACGCAAGAACACATCACGGCTGACATGAGCATTGTGGACAGCCTGATCCTCTCCTGAGCTAAGTCTTGGAGTAAGTCCAGCTGCAGAGAGAGTATGGTCAACCAACCGAGCTGGGAATCGATGATGAACTTCACTTCTTTCGTGATACAACTCAGAGCCTAACTCTGGATCATCCTCCATTGATATTAGCCCATACTCTTTGTATAGCTCTGGTAGCTTGGTTGGCGACTCTGAAACAACTTTTCTCCATTTTTCTATGATTCTTGCCCTCTTTTCTCTCAGCGGGACGGTGCTACCGTGCAGCAGTGACTTGATGAAATAGTCCATCGAAAAGAGCGTTTGCCCGAGGAATGTGTCCACGTATGCAGAGGGAAGGGATGTTGCCATACTACCATCATGATTGCCATCTAGAGCAATAGAGGGAGTTTGCTGGAATATGTATAGACCAGTGACCAGTTCTCGTACCAGTTGGTGTAGCTCGTTTGAAGTGTGCTTGCAACTAGCAGATGAATGAGGGAAAGCAATGACATAATGACCTTCAGTGTTATCTGGTGGAGCAAGACCTGAGGAAGAGGAAAAAGCTCATTATTACTTATATAAAGCTTCTTTACTCATTAGCTGCTACCTTTTAGCCATGTTGCTTCTCCAGGTTCCTCTTTCTTGCCAGAAAGAAACCAGTCAGAGTCTATCAATGCTCCGGCATGATAAAACAGATTTTTGTCCATCTTCTCAAAGTACTGGGTCGCCTGTTTGCTGGCAAGGAAGACTTCCTCGGCCACTTTGCTCCCCATCTTCTTCCTGGATAGATTTCAATATGCGCAAACGGGTCGCTCAGTTTCCAATAGTTACCACTATAAACGCCCACGCAACAGCCCCACCTCGCAGCATGGCTGTAGTCTGGCTAAAGAACCTTCAAACGATAGTGAAGCTAAACGAGTCACTGCTGATGACACAGGCTCAATTCTTATTGGCAACTGCAGTGAGAGGGACGGTGGGGAGAGGGAGAGAGGTCCCACGGTTTGGTATGAGCCTCGTGTGCGTTCCTTCTGATGAAATACAAGACATTAACAGGAGGTATAGGAAACTTGATGAGCCAACAGATGTACTCTCATTCCCCTATCACGAGGTAAATTATATTTTATAATGCATATAACAATACTAGTGAGACATCCTCTTATATAGAACTTATCTCCAGGCCAATTCCCAGTAATTAATTCGATTGACGATTACAATTTAGGTGACATTATTCTGGGATTGCCCTACATTGAAGATTATTGCGTTAAAAATAAAATAAAATTACACGAGCACCTACCTGTAAGAAAAGGTTCTTTATTATTATGATACTCTCTCACGTACAGGTAGTGGTAACACATGGTATATGTCACCTGCTTGGTTATACTCACGACACACCAACCAAACATCAACAGGTAATGGTGACATACTCACGAAGCCATTCAAGTTATACATTAATATTGCTAATTTTATTGATCTATTATTATCATTCTTTATTAGATGTATTCAAGAGAAAAGGCAACCTTAACATGTTACAATAATTCCTTTGGAACAAACATTATCCCTTTATCAAACTAATAATTATTATTAGCGATAAACCAAAAGAAGAAAAAAACAGTAATAATAGAACAATGTCAGTCAATCAACACGAAATGTCTATAAAATATAAGTACATCAATATAAGAGTATTTGTATAGTGAATGATGGGGGCTGATGTTAAAGAGGAACATGAGAGAAAAGGTACGAGACAGATTCACAATTGTGTGTACGTCTGATGGCTTCACCCAGTATATTACTAACATCAATCTCCTATAAAGAGAGAAGGGATTAGAAAATTTAACTTTTAAAAATTTGTAAAAAATCTAATTTTGATTGGAATCAACTCAAACTTGATACACAACATAAAAACATGTATATGTATCAGAAAATATTATAAAAATGGAGAATTCTCTTCTAGTCATTTTTGGTGAAATTTGGCCAAAGTCCCTGTACTATAGTACAGGGACTTTGGCCCAATTTTGGAGTAACTTTAAAAATTTGTAAAAAATCTAGTTTTGATCGGAATTAGCTCAAACTTGGTACACAATATAAAAACATGTATATGTATCAGAAAATATTATAAAAATGGAGAATTCTCTCCTAGTCATTTTTGGTGAAATTTAGCCAAAGTCCCTGCACTATAGTACAGGGACTTTGGCCCGATTTTTGAGTAACTTTAATTTTGATTGGAATCCTATGCAAGTCTGTTCTGTATTAAACTGATCCCATCCTGCATTTGATTAATAAAACCACCGACTTACTTTAATTTTAGAACACAATTCCATCTTTTCTTGCAGTGGTATCGTATTACTGGATACCACACACTCAAGGTCTGACTCTTGAATCCTCTCAATCGCTGGCCCCGATAGTATACCATGAGTTATAATAGCATAAACCCTTTTTGCACCAGCTTCTTTCAACCTGTAACGGGTGGGGTTACAATGCCGTGGTAACAAGCCACACCCACCGTTTAGATGCCGTTATAAGTGTACCACATGTGTCTGCCATGTCATCAACAAGTATTGCTGTCCTGTCCTTCACATCACCCACCAAAACCATCCCAGCTATTTCATTAGCTATCTTTCTCTATTTTTATTAACATTTATAATGATTGCACACACTCTCTCTCTTTCCTTTTTATTACTTCTTTATGGATAAGAGCAAATCTTGCTTCTAATCTATCAGCAATAGCAGTAACTCTGAGGGAGAAGCAAGAGGTTACTAATGAGATACTTTTACCCTACATGTACCTCTTAGCTCCTCCAGCATCTGGTGATACAATAACCGACTCCTTCCAGTCTTCAATATTCTCTCGTATCCACTTGAGGACTTCAGGCTCGGCGTAAAGATTATCAACAGGAATATCAAAAAATCCCTGGAAATAATAACACGTTACACCCTAACACCACACAGACTATTATAATAAGGACATGCTGACTCTATAATTGAGGACGCTTGGTAATCCAATCGGTACAAAAATACCTCTAAAATGAGGACAGTCCAAGTATTACCAAGTAAAGTGTAATTTAATGAGTTCATGCACCTGCTACATGTACATACTACATGTACATGTACACTTTCACATGTTGAAGACACATGTCTTGCATGCTCATAATGGTGGACAATATAAACTATGAACAAAAGCAAAGGGAGTGACCATGCAAGGTTTAATGAGGTTCAAACAAACAGACAACAAAGAATAAACTATTAACATGTGACTAATTGGCATTCATATGATCGGCATCATCAGTATTTTTATTATATAAAAATTGAATTATTAGCATACTTGAATCTGTGAGGCATGCAAGTCCATTGTGATGATGTGATCGGCTCCTGCGACTGAGAGCATGTTGGCAACAAGTTTAGCAGAGATAGGAGCACGACTCTACATTAGAAACATAACATTTTAATAATATGAGAATAATTGCACTATTTTTAAAATCTATGGACACATTAACTCCAATTAACGAGCAGTCTCACACCTCCCTCCCTCCCTTTCCTCAGTGATACAGGGCAGGAACTACTGGTAACAGCCTGAACCACGTGATACTTTATATGCAAAAAAAATACAATAATAAGAGTACATGTAAATAATGGCTTCGTGGGAATTGCTTGGTGTTTGTCTATTACATTTTTAGCCTATTTTGCTAAGTATAATGTATAGTTTTATCAAGTTTGAACTTATCCTTTTCGGGGCCAGTTATAAGCACACAAGTACTTGCATATTTTAAAAGCAATGATCAACAAAAAGTTAATGCTTAGAAACAAATTATACAGCCACTCCCAATTCCTTTCCTATATCTATCAGTGCTTTACCTTATCTTTCTTGTCCTGTCTAGCATAAGGATAGCAGGGTATGACAGCAGTCACACGTACAGCCGATGCTATCTTACAAGCATTGATCATGATCAGTAGCTCCATCAACATGTCATTAACTTCACCAGAGCCGCTTTGGACAATGTAGACATCTTCACCACGAACACTCTCACCAATTTCAACACTTCCAAAATTATAGAGAGTATAAAAATAATGACAACAACAATAATAATAAATTATTATAGTACAGGTTCAGTATTATAGTACTATTGATTTCATACATAGCTACCTTGTTTCTTTGTTAGAGAATTTCTTGAGTGTAACTTTGCTCAGTTCTAAGCCCAGACGGGCAGCTATACGGACAGCTAGTTCTGGATTGCTGTTTCCTGAAAATACTTTGATATTTGGCATCACTGACAGAGAAAAGATATAAAGACTGAAGAGAGATAGAAAAGGGGACGATTTCTTGCCGCACCTTCTCACGTGTGACAAAAAATTATGATTTAAAAAAATTAACAAGGAAGACCCGGTCAAACTTTAAACCCACTCGCACATTATTATTGATCTACTTACAAACTTAATAAAAAATTTATATCTAAAAAATAATATCTAAAATGTATAATAATGCCAATACTGGGACAGCACAAATTAAATCAAAACACACTAAATCAAATATATGATAGTCAAATTAATAATTTTCTACTACATCTACATAGTTGGCAGGGAATATCCCTACAGTCCCATTGAGATTCCCCTGCCACCAATCATCATCAATCTTTTCAGTGACATATATGATGTCACCAGGCTGAATGGAGAGCTCATCCGCTTGCTGTCCTTCGTAGTCATACTGAGCTTCACAGCGACAAATATCTAGAAAAAGGATCGATACAAATAAAGTTAAAAATTTTGTTCGTACAGGCAGGATATTCATCTTCATTTTGCTGAGGTTCGTTATTCCCGTCGTCAAATTCTAATTAAAAAGCATCAAAACAAGCCACACCTCCAAACACTTACCTTCATATTCAGAGGGTTGGTCTTGCTGCTGAGCCTGAGGTGGTGAAAATGAATCTCTCTTCTTCACACTGGAATAAGTGTGACCTGAACGACCAATAATTAACGTTACATACTGTGACATCATATGACATCATCATACTTATTGATGGACTGGGCGGAGTCCAAGAAGCAATTGTTTGTTCTTCAAGTATTGAGACTTGATCTATTGGAACTGATAATATACTCATAGACTGATTCTGAAGGGGGGAGGAGGGAGAGAGGGGAAGATAAGAGGTGATCTTAAGCAAGATTAAAGTTTAATTATATACATGTGAATTCCTTGCTTATAAGATTATACTTTTAGTTCTTGTTTAATTATCAAACAAGTAGTCATGTGAGTTTTTAATTCAATTACACATTGCCTCATTAGTAGTATATCCTCATTCAGTACATGTAACAACAATAACAAGCATAATTATAATTTAATGACAGCTGCATTCATAAACTCAATCGTTACTCTATAATAAACTCACTTGTCTGTCTTTCCTAACTTGTATATACTCGGTATAAGGCGAAGCAGGGGCTGGGAGACCAGCCAGCTCTGATCTAACGGTTAATAGTTTAAAATGGTTTGCCTTTAGCATGTTAATCAGAGCATTGGCTTCAATGAGTTGGCGGTTCACGTCAGCTGCTCCCTGCTCATCAACAAAATCAGGAGTCTTTTCATAGGCAGCTGACAAAGACATTACACCTAACAATAACAATAACAATAACAACAGTAAAAAAAATAATAATAATTTAGAGGATTGCGTGGGCAGTTTGAGTGACACAATTAGAGAACCAGGAGTTGCAATGTTTTGTTATTGTGCAAGCAAGTCATAACAGCAAGACTATCAAAAACAATCACAATAAACAAAGACAGTTGCAATGCAACTGGAGTACATATGTATAATGAAATTACCACAGTATAGTAGCAAGCAAAATGTACAAGTATCACTATATTTTCAAATATAAGCATGGGCTTCTTTCATCTTCAATTACACAAGGAGGCTTCTATTTAAGAACTCTCCTTATAATTATGTGCTTTATATATAGGCTTATACTGCCTCAATGCTTCTATAATTATAAATCAAAGCTACAGGTAGGCTTTTATTTCAAAATTACAAAAGGTACATAATATCAAGAGTGTCTTACATCTTGTCCCATATATTTAATGAACAAACCAGGTCTACGGTTAATACTCATGCTATATACACATGTACTGTACCTTTCTTCTCCTTAGACTTCCTATCAATGTCCTGCTCTAGCTCTTGTATCTTCTTATCTAAATTACTCTGTCTCCTATCCCCATTCATATGATTTCCCATCTCCTCTTCCTACGAAAGGGAGGAGCCTGTTGTCAAGGCAACAGAAGGACGGACAGGAAACTCACAAAAGTATCCAGTAGGAGTTGCTCAGGCAGGTTGGGCCCGGTCCCAAAATTCTGACACATTCCTTCAATATCTCTGTCCGGAGAAATCTGCTGAGCCATTTCCGAAAGCTCATCACAAGACTATATAAAGAATTTGTATCTAATCAAGTTCTAATCCTTTAATTGCATGTACTGAACTCTCTCTTCTATACCTCTTACTGCCCTCTCTTTAGATCTTACCTCTTGTAATGGCGAGACAACAGTTAATAGTATTTGTGTGTATTTTGATAGTACACTGGACACTTCCTCTAGCCTCACTCTCTCCAGGTTCTCAAGGTACCTGCAGCAGCGATACATCGCTGACTCCCAGTTCAGTCTGGCCTCCTCCGTTCTTACATTAGAGTCCTTGTATTCACGATCTACATGTATACAGGAGTACATGAACATGCAATAATATTGAGAGAGAAAGAGGGGAGAGAGAGAGAGAGGGGGGGGGGGAGAGAGAGAGGGGGAGAGAAAGGGAGATGTTTGACCTGCTTTTACAAGAGAATCTTCTGCTTTTCTAGCATTTTTCTCAACCTAACAATACATTATAGTAACAGAGAGTGGACGAGTATTATAGTTTGATGAGTATTATAGTTTAACTGCCAAACCTTGGTTATTTCTTTCTCATTAACGACAGATCCTCGCCTATTTTTGATGGCTTCAAGGTTGTCTAGAGTTTGTTCAAGCTCTCTACATTTAGTATGGGCCGTTCTTTTTAACTAAGAAATCAAAAACGAAAAATAATATCTTAATACATTTAGGCATATATAAAGGTCCATGATCATAATGTACTGTGCTCAGGTATATAGCATTTACTTTTAATTGCTCAGAGAATTTATCTAAATGTGCTTTCTTATGCTTCTCAACAGCACTTTCCAGCTAAAGAGAGAGAGAGAGTGAGAGGGTGAGATTATTAGTAAGCACATGTATGTCAATACTTAATTAAGCTTGTAAGTTTATTTAACTAATTACTATGACTGACAGGTTTTCTTTGTCTGATTTTCTCCTCCAGAAATGTCTTCAAAGGAACGTGACACTCTGACATTAGGTCTTGGGCAAGATTCCTTTAAAGGGAAAGAGTATGATTGTAATAAAAAGTAAAACAAACAATGTGGATGTTTCAGGTTTGACTTTGTTTATAAACCCCACTCTCTCTCTCTCTCTATGTATCTTACTTGTGAACATCAGCTTCATTCTCAATGGAATCCCCTAACTTCTGCCATGCCTCATTGTGCGACCTTGAGAAATAAGAAATAATTTAATACGAGAAACTACTAAAATAAGACTAACTTCATTAGTACAGTGGATCTTACATGCATAATATTAGTATGTGTTTATGTTAGTTTGAGCCAGTGTACATATACATTGTACATGTATTTTGTGTCCTTTTGTAATTACTCCCTCTCTTACCCCATGGATAGTCCATTGGCACGTCTAATTTTCTTTGTCAGCTGGACAAGCTTTGAAGAATATTGCTTTTCTATCTCAGACCTAGAGAGAGAGAAAAATTAAAAAGATGCAGTGTATTTATATTTTGTTCTTGCCTCTCTTGGACAACAGCCATGATTTCTTTGACAAAGTCACTTCCTTGCTTCATTAGTCTCCTCAGCTCCTCAAAGCCATTCTCTGCCTAATAAAATAACAGAAATAAACAAACAGGATTAAGTACATCAACAATGGATAAACCAGCAGGGGCATTGTTTCCACTCGCTACTACCCTGTACAACTTACCCAGAAATTATCCTCGAACATGTTAGCCATGCTGATCTACTATTTGAGCCTTTTAGTCAGGCGTTGCTAGAAATTAGTACAATCTTTTCGAATAGGATTGGAACGCAGAGATTGAATTGAAGCAGAGAGTCGCTTTGTGCCGGTATGTGAATATTAATTGACCGCGCCCATCAATATTCACTAATTCACCACACCCATGCATACAGTACAGCTAATTAGGTACACGTGCAAATTTTTCTCTCTTCAAAAATGGAGTGAGTTTTCCCAGCATTAAAACCCATGCCATTACTTGCCTTTTTCTTTACTTGCAGACCAGTTACTCCTCTAATAAAATGGGCCCAAAGGCATGACAAGATCCTGCTTAGTATATGCGTCTCCGACTTGAAAGATGAGAAGATTAACCTTGATCAGAAGAGCTTGACTTTTAAGTAGGGAATGCATTGTGGGTGTATCTATGATTTATTGGTCTCTTTCCAATAGCGGGACTGGTGGTAATAATGTCAAGTATGCTTGTAAGTTTAATTTCTATCAGGAAGTGGTGCCACAGGTAGCCCTCTATTAATGAATATGCTTTGTTGTATGTACATATACTGTTTAGGAGTCTAAGCATAAGAAGTTTGGCCTCGAGCTATTTCTCTCCATACAAAAGAAAGAGAGTGGAGGAGGATATTGGCCAAGACTTTTGGAAGCCAAGGGAAAGGTGTGGCTAGTTAATTAATTTAGTAATACTGGGTGTGGCTAGTTAATTAATTTAGTAATACTGGGTGTGGCTAGTTAATTAATTTAGTAATACTGGGTGTGGCTAGTTAATTAATTTAGTAATACTGGGTGTGGCTAATTAATTAAATTTTTTGATAGTAGGTTATTAATCTTAATTATATTTTTGTTCTCCTTAGGTCCCGTACTTACAGGTTGATTTTAACAGGTGGAAGGACGAGGATGAGAGTGATGAAGATGTTGACCAGTTTAATGACGGCTTGGAAAATGTAATTATATTTTAAATTTTGTAATCATTCTCTCTCTCATTTTGTTTGTTTCATACAGTTAATGCATAGGATGGATGTAGGAGGAGGCTCTGCTGGTAATGGTGGTGGATTTGATCCTGGGGTAAGTTCCTCCAGCTCTCATTCATGCGTGTATAGTGACTATAGTCTCATGTCCAGCAATGGATAACGAGATAGAAATATCTATGTTACAAATTTGTTGCACATAGCAGGTTTTATGGCCTGCTATGGCTTAATCAGGGTTTCCCACAAAGCATTGCCTAGTGAGCTTAAAAGCATGTACTTAATGAGCCGATAAGCATCACAATAGTACATGGCCTTTAGAACAACTTTTCAAATTTGTAAAAAATAATCCAATTTTGATCGGAATCAACTCAAACTTGCTACATAACATAACATGTAGAGATAGTATTGGTTTCAAGTACCAAATAGTTTCAAGTACCAAATACAACTGCTTTCACTGGTTTTGTATGTAGTCTTGTTGTCTTTGGTTCTTGTCATTACTTTGTTGTTATTTCTAGGATGAAGCACCAGACAGTGATGATGAAGAGTTGCCAGAACTCGAATCATAAAATTAAAAAGACAAATAATGTCTATGCAGCTTCACTCTCTCTTTCTTTTACATTATTAATCGTGCGTGATAAATCTGATAATTCCACTTTATATATACGATCGTTATTCGTTTTGTTGATATTTTTCTTGTGTTAAAAATTAATATCATTATTATTAATAGTTATTATTATTTTTGTTTTTGTTTAAATTCTTTAAGATACTATCAAAAAAGAGTTCAAAATCCTACCACAACTATGCATGACATTGACCGTTATAATTATAGGTTAGCTTTGATTCATTTCTGGAGCTTGTCTATGCGAGACTGAAGTTGTGTAAAATTGTTCTGAAGGCCATCAAGATTAGCACCAACTGACTTTTGTACCTAAGGGACCAGAGATACAGCACATGAATGTCAGTAAGGTGTAGAGTGACTACTTGTTCAAGAAGAGAAGTACATGTTTCCACTTGATTGTGTAACGAGCTCTGACCCTCAGAAAGACCAGCAACAGTATTTACTAGAGTTGCAGCTAGAAAGAGAGAGAGAGAAGTGAAAAATTGTGTAAATTATTCTTTACTATGTCCGTGGAGGTCTTTCAAAGTGTGGAGTCTATCAACCTGTACATGTATATAGATTAAGATGATGGTCGCATGGATGATAGAGACTCACCAGATCAGGTACAAGAGTAAGAAGTGGAGTCACTTGTGCTACCTTCTCAAGTGCATCATTTATCTACATGTGTACATATTTAATGATTAACCTCCCTCTCTCTCTCTCTCTCTCTCTCCCCCTCAATCATTATAGACTACCTTGTGCTGCTGGTCTGGATCATTCTCAAGCTGTTTGGATTGAGTTTGAAGCTCTTTGATGTTGTCAAGTAGGATCGTTAGTTGCTTAGTGACACTCTCAATGTGTCCTTTGTCAAGGACAGCCAACTTAGCTTGAAGACCAAGGACAGCAGCCTAGGAAGAAAAAGAGAGAGAGATTGAGGTAAAGTGGTCATTTTATAGATATTTAAACATTACGGAAAGATCTTTGTATTCAGTATCGAGACCAGCAGCTACAAGAGACTAGAAATTTATAATAAATTTTCTTATTAAAAACTTCTCTAACGAACCCCTTTAGTATCTGAGGGGCCCACTAATCCTTCCAAGACTGTCAGCCGACCCTCAATCTCACTCAGCTACATTAGTTTGTAAAAGATGTAACATTCAACTTTAAAATGACACACATACTTTGGAAAGATGACCAAATTTGGCTGACTCCAAGTTAGCATATACTTCATACACAGTCTGAGAGAGAGAGGTTGGGAAAATCAATGTTTATGTCTAATTTTCCATTACTTTGTCTGTTGTTGTTGGTTGTGATTTTACAGCTGCTAATTCCGCCTGTAGCTCCCTAAAGAACAACCAACCCATCTCAGTCACTCAATAACATTCTAAGTTCGCATACTTAAACAAGAGGGCGTGGTTTGCAGGGTCTCCGCCCACAAGTGTACTGTTAGTTAGTGCTTTGTCTAATTCCAATTGATGGAGTTGCTTCTGTAGCTCTTGGAGCTAATTATTGCAATTAATTAATTATTAGCGAGTAGGCGGAGCTAAATTAATTAAAACTCACATCAAGTACAATATCACCTGGAGAAACTGATCCACCCATTGACTTAGAATCCTAAGCAAAATTATAATCATCACCATCATTATCAGGGCTTCATTTAGGGGGGGGCGGAGGGGGGCGCTCGCCCCCCCTTGGGAGACACTTGCCCCCCCTTGATTGACTTATTAACATGAAAAATTTCATCTCCACAGCAGTAAATTGTATAAGTGTTGTGGGCACGCATTATGCATATACAATAGAAAATATTAGTGACCCCCCTTCTTTGGAATATTTTTAACCCTGCCCCCCCTTGTATAAAATCCTAGATGAAGGCCTGATTATTATTATTATTATTATTATTATTATTATTATTATTATTATTATCACCTTAATTTCCTCTACATCAGATACCAGCTGGGTCACTTCTTGTTTCAAACGATGATATCTTTGAATTAATGTCTCATCTCTCTTATCCTCCGACTAATAGTAATAATAATAATAATAATAATAATAATAGCTGTTAAATTTTTTCTAACCAACTCAAAATCGTTTGGATCAGTTCTAAACGTTGCTGGACGAGAGACAGAATCAGAGAAATCTGTAAAGAGGGAGAGAAGGGTTTTGTCAAAGTCATACGTGGTCTGATAATTATAGTACCAGCACGTCTAGAGCTCAATTGTTTTCCCTTGAACTTTTTAAATGAATTTTCTAAGTTACTTTCTAATGGCTCAACTGCTGACGAGATCTTTGTGTCGTCCTACAATTAATCATTATTAATAATAGGAACAATAGTGATAGCCCTTTTGTAATCACACTAAAATGATCTAATATGTTAAAACCCTTACATCATAATTAGTACTTCCATGTTCATTGGATCCCGAGTATTCATATATCTCCATATCACGTGACTAAAGAGTCATAAAAGATAAGAACAGAATAATGATCTTTTACTTACATATCTAGAGGTAGACATTTTTTACAGGTGAGCATTAATTAGAACAATAGAGGGTGGGGTTTGTGTTTAATTAAAACGGGCGTGGTCAATAGTTAATCCACGTGTAGTAAAATGAAGAAAGGAAGACAAAAAGTGAAAGATTTCTCCAAAAAGAAGGTAAAGTTTGGAAAAGGAAAGAAGAAGCAGGCAGCAGACAATGTCACCAGAGCAACCTTTAAGGCCCAGTCGATCGCAGTACCTCAGCAGCTGGAGGAAAAGGGGAAAGGAGGAGGTCCAATAACTCATCGTCATCTGTCATTTAACGTATGAATAAACTCATTGATGAATTTACTTTTAATGTAATGTGCTAATTTAGCTAATTTAGCCAGGTATATTTAATTATTATTATTATACATGTACTTACTACTGTAAAGTGAGAAACCTAAATGACCCCAAATTTTAATAAAATTCACAAAAATTGATTAAATATAGGCAAAGCATCCTTTATTATAGCACAGAGTATTTTTCCAAAATTGCTAGTAGAGAATTCTCTATTTTTATTTTTTGATGCATCGTTTTAAATTATAATTATATAACAGTATGTCCTAAAAATTGTGCCCTCATTAATAATATTATTATTTTATTCATAGGATCTCCTGAAGCAGTTGTCTCATCCTAAGCCATCAGTTGTTAGTGATGCTCTCAATGGTCTCAGGGAACTAATTTCAACCCCTTCTCCAGTCTCATTATTGCAATCAGACACAGCCTCATTGAGACAACTACTCAAGGACTTGGTTCCGGTTTTTTTAAATACTGACAAATCCGTCCACCACTCTCTCTTCCTCTTCCTCAAGTCTATGTTTCAGACCACACCCACTGACCTAATGGCCCCTTATATTGAGTACTTACTAACTGGAGTCAGTGCTTCAGTGACTCATATTGATCTCTCTGTTCGTTTCTCCGGAATATCACTCGTAGATCTTTTCTTAGAGTACTACCCATGTTTACTACGTCAGCATATTTCATACCTCTTGCCTTATTATGTGTCTTTATTGTCGCAGTTCTCACCCTCTGGGGGTACTCAACGTAGCGTCAAAGTACTCGATTGGACTAAGAAGACTGTCATAATTAATCAGCTGCTCTCTCTCTTTAAACTATTGACTGATTGTTCAACAGCACCTCAGCCTACTACTAATGACAAGTTTGAGTCACCTTTGATTGATCTTGAGAAGGAAGTAGTTGAGATTGGCGACGGCTTTCATGTCGGTATGTATGATTATTTCCAATCTTCTGCTTTATTATTACAATTATCACAATCGGCTTATTCTTTGACCTCTTCTGACTCCTTAGTCAACAACCTCTCTACTACTCCTTCCACTGTAGCATCAACTGATATAGTGTCTTCTCTTCTTACAATAATAATGGAGTATTGGATTGAGACGATACCTACTCTCTCTTCCCCTCCACCTCCCTCCTTTTTCTCTCTTGGGAAGAGAAAACGAAAGTCTAAGATGGTCCAGTCTCAGTCTCGCCCGCTAGTTGTCTCTCTCTTGGAGTTGATTGGGATCCTCCTGGAGATGAAAGGTTCTATCAATGAGCACCAGAGGCAGATAGTACAGCATCACTTCCTTCCCTACTTCCCCCTCTCTCAGTTTGAGGCTCACGTTAATATTCAGTTTTCATTTTTGTTGGTTCTCATGGGCGGAGACTTTGCTCTGGATCAAGTGTTTCGATTTCTTGCCATTTCCTTGCCTTCCTCACACCAGCTCTCTCACTCTGCTCCTCTTATCATTAAAATATTAAAAGTTTTGAATGTCAAGGCTATGATTCCCTCGAACTCGAGAGATTCACTGATTTCATTTTACGATTCTGTTTTTCGTGCATTTATATCAAAGCGGATGACGTCATCGTCTCTGGAGATTGTGTTACTATTTTTAGAACAGGTTTTGGATGGGATTGTGAGGTTTGACAAGAAACCCTCGTCTGCTTTCACAGAGTTTTTCTTTCACCCATGTTTGTCGTACCTCCCGAATTTGCTGAATGCTGAGTCATCAGTCTGTGGTGGGCGTGTAATGTTAATAAAGTTATTATTAAAGCTAATCAATTATTCATTGTCGCTAAGGATTGGATCAGTAGAAAAATCAATTTTGGATAATTTTAATAATATTTATGGTAAGTGAAAATAAAGCCTTGACTTTAAGCCATATTCTTTGGTTTTGGTATAATTTTTAAAATGGCTAATTTTTATACATGGTAAAAAAAAACATTAATATGTGTCAAGAAGCTATACTGCTTTTAAAATTAATGGCCATAGCTCAAAATATTTTGTCGGAATCAGCTTAAACTTTTTACATAACATAAGGGCATCAATATGTATCAGAAAATGTAAGAAAAATTGGGGGTGATTTCGGAGCCATTTTTTGGAAAAAAACCATGGGCTATAGTACAGGGAAATTTTCGAAAATTGGCCCATTTTTTAAAATGGTCATAACTCAAAAATTTTGTATCAGAATCAACTCAAACTTTCTACACAGCTTAAGTACATCAATATGTATCAGAAAATGTAATTAAAATTGGGATTGATTTCGGAGCCATTTTTTGGAAAAAACCATGGGCTATAGTACAGGGAAATTTTCGAAAATTGGCCCATTTTTAAAAATGGCCATAACTCAAAAATTTCTTATCGGAATCAACTCAAAATTTCTACACAGCTTAAGTACATCAATATGTATCAGAAAATGTAATAAAAATTGGGGGTGATTTCGGAGCCATTTTTTGGAAAAAACCATGAGTTATAGTACAGGGAAATTTTCGAAAATTGACCCATTTTTTTGAAATGGTCATAATTCAAGAATTTGAGCTCGGAATCAACTCAAACTTTCTACACAGCATAAGGACATCAATATGTATCAGAAAATGTAATATAAATTGGGAGTGATTTCGGAGTCATTTTTTGAAAAAAAACATGGGCTATAGTACAGGGAAATTTTCGAAAATTGACCCATTTTTTGAAATGGTCATAATTCAAGAATTTGAGCTCGGAATCAACTCAAACTTTCTACACAGCATAAGTACATCAATATGTATCAGAAAATGTAATAAAAATGGGGGGTGATTTTGGAGCCATTTTTTGGAAAATTTCCCTGTACTACAGTACAGGGAAATTTTCGAAAATTGGCCCATTTTTTAAAATGACCGTAACTCAAAAATTTCTTATTGGAATCAACTCAAACTTTCTACACAGCTTAAGTACATCAATATGTATCAGGAAATATAATAAAAATTTTGGAGCCAATGAGTTATCATTTAATTATTATAAACAATAGTAAACTGGTTCATGCTCTCCTTTTCTTTCTCTTTATATTCTCAGGCCCTGATGGATTCATTACTGTTATTCCTCAATGTCTTCTCCCTCCAACCATTAGTCTTCTTCATCATTTATCAGTCCTAACACATTCCAATATGTCTGTTCTCTTCTCTCTGGTGTGGAGCGGCAAGTTACCACTCTCTACCATCACTTCTCTTGTTCATCTCTTACACAACAGGTGCATCCATTGGGAATGGGTAATTGAGACTACTTTTATTTGTGTGCACTGATTTTAGTCGCTAAGTTAAAACATATTGCATAAGTTAGTAATAATTATATCAATTATTAATAATAATACAAGTTCTGACATTGGTAGTACCAAACTTCCAATGCATAAAGATGCTAAAATTACTAGTAAAACAATTAAAGAAGTTCATTCAAGTTGTCAGACATTTAGAATAGAATAAAGAGAGTTTGTCCTTTAAGTATAACGCTAGATTGAAAATTGAGTAAACCCCACTGGGGCTGGGCGAGTATTAATTTCTATAAAATTGCCCTCTCGTGCCAGTATTGTGTGATATTTTTTAAAATGCCTAATATGCCCATGGCTTCTCTTTGTAGGTGTTTGCTGTTGACGAGTGACGAGTTTGAAAACAATGTAGTTAATGATATAGAGCAAGTCTCTCACCACATCAGCTTCCTTCTCTCACTCTTAATGAGTTAGTGTAACTCATGCACAAGATCATGCACATGCACATACAAGGACTGTAGACTGGGAGGTGGTGGTGGAGGGGGAGGAGGGAGTGACATACATGTACATATATGTGCATGTACATGGGTGTGTGTGTGTGTGTGTGTATTATTTTGCTTTGTTATTTTAATATTTTGATGCATGTAGCTCAAAACTTCTGCTTCCCTCTCTCTCTTCCTCTTATTTTCTCTCTTTCCTTCTCTTCATTGCCAGCTTATCCTTTAGATAAACTCACCAGTTTGACATCAAAACCCAACAAAGGGCCTCTGATAGAGCCACCTCTTCCTTTCCCTGCCCCCCAGTTAAAGGAAAGAGACACACTAATAGATGTAAGCACTAAAATGAAATCATGTTAATTCCCATTTACATACAGCACAGTTCCACTCCCAGGGCCATATTAGGTATAGACTTGTTAGAGTCCAATTACACAATGATGCTTACCTTTGTCTTTTCAAATATGCAATTAGTAATCAATTCTTGTGGTTTGGTCTAGCCATTTATTGGATGTCAGCTCTTTGGCATGTCACTCCAGTCTATGCATGATTTAATGCTTGTTTGTATTGTAACCAATTTACCATATTAGGCCATTGTGTCAAGTCTCTCACAGTCTCTGCCAATTGATGACACTCTTATACTCAATGTTTTGATTCGATTAATTGTGGGTGTTATTATTATTATTATTATTATTATTAATACTTTATTTATGTAGAAGCCAATTAAAGTTTTTCCATTGGACACAGTGTATGGGATTATGTGCCTTATCTCCCAGAGGTAATATATCACTATTATTTATTTCTGTTATTGTTATTATTGTTATTGTTATTGTTATTGTAAACTAAAAGCACACTTTCCATGAAGTAGGGACTTGTTTTTTTATTATATATTTATCCTGTTTTTAATGAAAGTATTATTACCATTTCCCAGGCCCCTTGCATGAGGGTAGTGCATGACTACCTGTATCTGCTCTGTGTGTATTAGTTTCTGGTCATTGTAAACATCATTTTCCATTAATGGAACTGTTTGTGTAATTATTACAATTGTACAAATTAATGTTGCTACTGTTTTTATGTAAACAATTAGGCTAATGTGACTGAACACAAATAATTATTATCAAACAGTCATGCTTGCCACTCTGTCTCTCTCTGTCCTTTATGTGTAAGCATGCATTTATATGTCTGTTTTGTTTGTACATAATTACACAAAATTCTGTCAGTAATAATGTTAATTGGAGCTTGTATGGGATTCGTGCTCATTTCTATTGCATTTGATGTTAATGACATTAAGAGAGAGAGAGAAAGATACAGAGAGAGAAAGACAGAGAGACAGAGAGAGACAAAGAAAGACAGAGAGACAGAGAGACAGAGACAGAGAAAGACAGAGAGAGACAGAGAAAGAAAGACAGAGAGAGAGACAGAGACAGAGACAGAGAGAGAGAGACAGAGAAAGACAGAGAGAGACAGAGAAAGACAGAGAGAGAGAGAGAGACAGAGACAGAGAAAGACAGAGAGAGAGAGAGAGACAGACAGAGAAAGACAGAGAGAGAGACAGAGACAGAGAGAGAGAAGGTTAGAGTATGTATCATTTACAGGTCAACTCCTCTTCCTCCCTCTCTCTCTGCTGCTATCTCTCCACTTCTACTGGAAATAATCATTGCCAAGGAAATGGGCTATGTAAAGCACGAATACCTTGACAAAAGTGTAAAGTGTCTCCAGGGAATGCTGGAGAGGAATATAATGAATAGAGAGAGATTTGGTCAACTTGTTAGGGAGAGAATTAAGACTAATGTAGACATTACTGGTTACTGTGTTGATTTACATGTATGATCGGAATATTTATGATTGATATAATGATTAATGTTGATGTGAAAGTTTATTTGTTCTATTGCCAGACAAAGCAAATTCCTTTCTTCCCTTCCCTCCATTGTCCAAAACAATGAGCAGACCTTTATTTAAATTTTCATTACCTGAATGTTGATTCACGGAAAAGAAAAACGTTTTAAAAGTTGAAACAACAATGAAACTACATGTATATTTACTTATCATAAAGCTCACAGTATCACTTCAGTCAATAAGCTAGTTGAGACTATCAATAAGCACGTGGTATTTTTAACTTTGTTTATGCCCTGGAGGAAAGCACAGTATGAGATAATAAGAGAGACAGAGTGGTAGGGAAAGAAATGATTTTTACTAAAACAGAATACATACAGACTCAGTGCTTCATTTAGTGACTTCCTTATTTGCTCGTATTGTTTGAAGCTTCTATTGGCAGCAAAACCTTTTGTTAATTAGTGACAACACGATAGCATCTACTTTATCTACTTGTAGCTTTATACTACATAGGGGACGCGAGACTATTGACTCCTCTTTCATTATTTCATACAGAGGTGTCCTCTTTTTATTGCATAGGCTTGTAGACCTTGTACCAATTGGGATATTACAATATGTTGAGGTGTCCTTACCTCGTCATCATAGAGGTTAGACTGTATGCGGTTGTATGTTGATTTTGTAATCTGATATTGTGTGTGCATATATGAGATATCAGAGAATTGAATTTTAAAACAAGTTATTTTAGAAAGAAAATAAAAGTCTATTAGATGAAGACACATTTTAAAAACAACAGTGGAATAATAAACTATAACAGCAGGATTTACATTTTACATGCTAATAATAATAATAATAATAATAATAATAATAATGAGATTATGAGAGAGTTATGTGTATTGTCCTTGGGTCTCTCACTGCCCATACGTTGGGTTCTTGTACTCTTTATTGGGACTCTCAAACAACGGGTTCTCATTCTATGGGAGAGAGGGGGAGGATTGAGTTTTAATGATGTGTTTTCATTATTTATTACCTTTCTGAATTTTGGATCTTGTACTTCGGCCATGAATTTCTTAACTTCCATATAATCCTAGAAGAGAAGGGGGAGGGGGAGGGACAGACCAAAAAGTGGCATGAGGTACTGTTTTATTGTCTTAAAAATGTTTTGTTTATTACACGTACATGTAAAGGATTATCATCTTGTTAACATAAACACTCACACACACCTAGTCATGTAAGGGTAAATAATCCCACACCACGTGTACAAATACTCCCACTGGCTCATTCATTTATTGTATTATTATTATGTGACTTTGGTGTCAGGAAGATGGTGAAAGTTTCACTCCCCCCATAGTGGCACTTGATTGGCTCAAAATTTTTATATGGTATAAACTAGTCAATAATTTGCAGGTGTTTTCGGAGCTAATTTTGGAAAATGTTAGTCAATCTGAAACACTCCCAGTTTTATTACGTTTTCTTTGTTTATTTGTGTATGCATTACGTATCTCTTACCAAAAGCATTAGTAACAGTTTGATTAGTGCTAGTAGGATTAGTCCAATTATTAGTAGAGCTACTATTATAGAGACTGCTATTATCCAAGGGGCCACAGTTGCAGCACAACCTACAATACATTTAGTACATGTAATACATGTAGTACATGTATAGTAGATGTATTAATTACCGCTGTCGTCATCAAAGTGTATGGGTAGTGGGTTTCCATTGTCATCAAGAGCAACGTAATAGCGATACTCACAACCTCCCGACGAGAAGTCACAAGGTATTGCTCTGTTTCCTATTGAAGACATAGTCATGTTGTATCCTTCCCCTCCCTCTCTCCCTCTCTCTCTCTCTCTCTCTTACCGTTTATCATATAACCAGAGCCGATCCCATTGACCCTGTTAATAGTATCATTGCATGCCTCACAATTGGAGGCAGTATTATCAACCAGACATATAGCACATTGCATTGTGTCATTACATGAAGCTACTGGACAGGCCTAAGGGAGGAAAGGATCGTGTATAGTTAGTATACAATGTGCATAATGTTGTGATGTCTTACTGATGGTGTTGTACATATCTGGCAGTAGGTTCCAGTGAAATCCTCAGAATTACATTCACATGCACCACACACGCATTCACCATTACCACTGCATACTACCTACAGTACACAAGAGAGAGAGAGATAGGGGGAGAGAGAGAGAGAGAGGGGGGGGGAGGGAGGGAGAGAGAGAGTTATATATAGATCATGTGATTGTCATGTCCTTGCCTGGTCTCCTGGGTTAATGCATGTGTTATCATCAGGACTGCAGTCACAGGCTGATCCTGTATATGGTCTACCAGATATTGAGGACGTCAAGCATTGGCACTGTCCATCACAAGTGCAGACTCCCCTGTCTCTACCTGTAGAAGGAGTCAAGCTATTCCTTTCCATCATTTTATTAGTATGTACCTCCACAGATTTGACCCTCACTGTCTCTGTCACACTGGAAATTGTCACATTCACAGTTTACACCAAAATATTCCAAATCACCCTATTAGGATTGTTATTATTATTATTATTTATTGTTGTTGTTTTTATTTACTTCTCTTGTGTCACAGTTACATCGTCCACAGACACATGTTCCTCTACCTGAGCAGACCTGACCGTTCAATGTGCTGATCCTATGTATCATTAATTAATTAAACCACTTATTAATTAATTATTGCTATTAACTCACTCGCACATCGTTGTGTTGGAACTGGTTGCATCCCGACCGTCACATTGACACATGTCGCCAAACCTGTTTGAAAAGTTTGTTACTAATACATTTCTTTCCCTCCCTCCCTCTATCTCTCTCTCTCTCTCTCTCTCTCTCTCTCTCTCTCTCTCTCTCTCCCTCTCTCTCTTTGTATTCTTACCTTCCTTCATTGCACTGGCATATTCCACAACTTGATGTCCCAAAGGTGCTACAGGCGGTACTGTTTATGTCCTGTTAAATGAGTTGGTTGATGAATCATTGATGAGTTATTCTAATACCTGTTGTTGCTCACATTCACAAGAACATATTGTGCTAACGTTAACAGTAAAAGAGCCAAATCCTAACACTCTGAAAGTAACCCTGAGAGAGAGAGAGAGCATATTATTATTATTATTATTATTATTTATTTATTTTGTTTATTCACATTGTTGCTTGTTGTGTTAATGCTTCTGAGCATTGAAGAAGGTTTGCTGTTATTTCGAATGTTGCGTTGCTATCTAAAGTCACACCTTCACAAGCTTGTCCAACAATCCTAAACAATGAAACAAGTGATGGACTTACTGATACACAATACATGCATATACATGCATGTTGTGTGTGTGTGTGTGTGATATAATGACAATGCAACTTGAGGAATCTATAACTTTTATTAAGAGAGTAGTAGATACTATACCACAACCATGTGTGAAATGCACATCGGTTGTGAATGTGGAGGCATTGCATTGGAATAGCTGTAGCATAAACTGTTATGGATTTATATGGATCAAGTGTACAGTAGTATGGGTTGTGCATGACTGTACATGTGTGTACTGTGTATATTAAATTTAGATTACGTTGGGCATGATATTGGAGTTATATTGAAAGAGAGTCCTGGTACATTATCTGGTGAAATGATGACCCTCTGTGATACTCTCTGCATGAAAGAGAGAGAGAGAGAGAGAGAGTTATGTCAAAGGTTTAGTGTATCACTAACAGTATAAGATTCTTGTATTAGTGTTAGAACGTTGCTTGAGTCACTTGCTAGCTCTCCAACATCAGCTCCCTCCAATTCACTAGCTAGTGCCTACAGTAACAGGTTTAGTGTGTATACTGTAATGCTTCTTTAATTAGTATTATAATTAATTATATTAATACGTATATTGAACTGCTTTTATTTCATTACTGACTGTATAGAATGGTTCAGCTGATGACTCTGCAGCAAATAGTGGGATGATGTCATATTCTCTTAGCTTTTGCCTTATTTGACCAATTGATGGGTAATCCTATTAATACGGTAATTCTGTTGTTATTGTTATTTTTATTTTACTTACGTATACATCGTACTGTGTATAGTCAACAGGATTTCCATTGGCTGGCTGTGATGGCATCAAACATTGTCCGTTGTGAGGTATGACTGCACCTCCAAGCTATGAGAGAGAGAGAGAGAGGGAGGGGGAGGAAGAAATTAGTGTAGTATGTTATTGTTTTTAATTACAAAAATTGTTCAATTATTTATCAAAAGTATAGTGTTTTTATAAACCATAATATGCATTTATTTTCACTTTGTTTTATTCAGTTATTTTATGTGTACCTTTCCATCTCCAGCATAATGAAAGCCAGCATCAGTAATGTACAATAGTAAATGACGTGCATTCCTTCTCCAGCCAATAAGCTGTAGAGAGAGAGAATCATGTGATATAATGCTAATCAAATATTAGTTTATGGTCAAGGAATGCACATCCACTTAGAGGTGGTTTCGAATCCATTAATACTCCCACTAATCTAATATTACCACATTTGAACAAATTATTTATAGTATTTGATACATGCACTGTGCTGTATATAGGGCCTAAACTATTTCTTTTCAATACAAAGGTATCCTCATTTTAGAGGTACTGGTTTGTACCAATCACGACATTACAAAATGTTCTTATTATTATAAGGTGTCCTTATCCCACTGTGTGTGTGTATGGGCTCACATCTTGACAAACTATTGACTGCAAGAATCCATCGAAACCTCCTTCAGGTGCATCACGATTACCACTGATAATCCTCTCCTGTACACCTTGCTAAATGAAAGAGAAAGAGAGAGGGGGTGGGTGATGATGGAGCAGATGCATTATTGTATTTTTTGCGTATAGCCTTGTTATTGTATTTGAAGAGGAAAGGTAGTTTAAGATAAGTGCAAGTTATCCTATGGTAAGTGTGTGTGTGTGTGTGTGCATGTGTTTTGTGGGTAGTTTGTTTACAGTCTACTGATTCAATTCTCCTTAATGTGGGCAAAGGATCAGACAACATAGAATTTTGAATTATGTCTTCTTTGACAGACAATAATTGTTTGCTCTTCCTTTCTCTCTCTCTGTCTCTCTCTGTCTCTTACATTAAATCTGTCACTGTCATTCCCTAGTGATATAACGTGCCTGAAGCTGTATGGAACTTGGCATGTGCCACATGGTTTTGCACCACTAGATGGAAGAAAGAGAAAAGTCAATTATTAGATTATATAGCTATAAATCACAATATTTCTCTCCATTTCTTTTTCCCTCTCTATCTCTTCTCTCTTGCTCACGGTCTAGTATCAACATATGGAGCTAATGGTTTATCTACAAACGTCCCAAATCCAAGCTGATAGTTAGTACTGATACTCCTTATTGTGTCAGCTACAGAAAATGTGGCAAATATGACTTAGTTTTCTCATTTTTAGTCTCACCAATTCGACCTCCAAGACTTTTCAAGTGATCCAAGTCATTGTTCATAGAGTAGGATAGATCCATTAATAGATAAAGGTCCAATGGAAAGTTAGGTGCAGGCTTTACTGTCACATTAAATTTAACTGGCTGACCTATTACAAATAAAAATATGAGATATGTTCTATCACAACATTTCATATAGGTGTCATGCATGCCATCATAACCTAAACATTACTGTCATATCCTCAAGCAATGGAGAATTAAGTAGTGACAGTGTGATGTCTTATAAGTGTTTTGTGTGTTTACAGTGTTCACATACCTCTTCTGATGCTAATGCTGACACTCTGTGGTGAGATTTGATTTAAGTCTGTAAATGAGTCCTATATTGGTGACAGTGATTGGTGATTAATGGACAGTATAATGTCATTATTATCACGAGTGCATTATTAACATGTGTACTTAGTTTGGTTTGTGGCATCATAAATATGTAGCTGTGTAGTCTTTTACATGAATGCATGTGTATCAATAAAATTGAATAGTTGTCATTGGTTGTCATTTAAGCAATATCAGCATGCATACATCATTAACTTTAACAATGCCATGTATGGGTTTGATTGGGAAATGAATGTGCATTATTACAAAAATCACTGAGTATCAATCTTCTATTATGATGGCTGTTCATGCGCTTGTGTTAATGAGTGATACTTTTACATCATTTAACACTATATATGCATGCATGATAATTAACTCACATTGCTTTGGCTAATGACTCGACTAGCTGGATTCTGAATGTAATTGGTAGATGAGTTGCTGCTACTACAATCAACGTTGCTAGTCTGGCCTGAATAACACCTTGTCCCACTGTGATTCTGCAGTAATAGTACATATGCTATTATCATTAGCTCATAAATCACCCAGTAAAATACACTACTATTAGCCAAAAAAATACACTTATCTGCATTTAGAATAATCAAACCAGATTTTTCTAAACTTTGACATACACTGTACATGCATACATGGCCCGAGTATAATGCATTTTTGATAATACTTACCGGGTCTGCACACCAAATACATGATGGAGATGCTTGTATGCAGTCGTTACAGCTCGTCTGAGCGTTGCAAATTAAGTTAGTATCTTGCGAATAGACTAACAGAAAAAAGAGAGAGAGAAGTTTTGATAGCTCATAGTAGTGGCTTATCTCAGTCCTCAGTCGTTCTTACCTTGTATAGATCCAAAGTGCAGTATTACAGCCAGTGCTAGTAAGAGATGCATGATGTCGACTTCTTGCAGTCTTTCAGCTACTTCAGTCTCTGTTTTCTGTCTGATACTCGACTCCTACTGCTTTTTCTGTTGCTCTCTCTTTCTAATCGCTACCAGGATTACCACAATTGGCATTTGGCGAACAATTTTTACCAATTTCGGTATTAATGCGCGAACAAGCCCACGAGAAACATTTTCCTCGCGGGGGCATATGTTTTCTAATTATTGATAACTTGAGCTATGATACAGCAAAGAAATAATTTCTCTTTAGTAATAATTATTAAAAATTTATTTTTTTAAAAACACAAAAACACAAATGCTTAAACTGCAGGCCTATTGTATTCATTATGATACTACCACTATGAGAGTGAGAGAGAGAGAAAGGAAAACAAAAGAAAAATATTAGAGTTAAATTATTGTCTTAAAGCTCATTCCTTTCCAAAAGCAATATTATCATATTTCACTGCTGGACTGTGGTACAGTGGATTAAAATTCTACAAAAAATAATACATTATAATACTGAACAAGCTTAAATTCTAATTATTACCTTTGATAAATCTGTTTCGGCAACTTCTTTTTCAAATTTCTTCCATTCGGCTCGGTCCTGTTAAAATTTGACATAAAAAGCCAGTTAAAATTTATATATTTTCGCAGAAATCTTACCGCCAATATGAAGCAAATCTTTATGATGGTTATTATGAGGATACCAATCAATATGAGAACTGCTAGCAAAATGAGAGCAAGCTCCCACCACCTTAACGGAAAACAGGCTGTGAGAAAGAGAGGAAGGAGAAAGACTTAAAAACACATTATTATTATAATAACCTCCATCGGGTTCAACGGCGACAAAACTGCCCCCTGGCATATCAATCTGAGGCAAGGCTATGTGATAGACGTATGTGCAGAAAGGGTCAGCTGTAGTGAAAGTACAACGTTGAGTGGTGCTTGAATCAGCACCTGAATCTACAGAGAAGAAATATGGACAGTTGTAACACGTATTTACACATGTACATGTGTGTGTGTGTATGTGTGTGTGTGTGTGTGTGTGAAATAGTTGATTTTTTTACCTGTGATTACATGATCCTCATTGTCTGCAGGTAGTCTACTGTATCGGAAGTTAGCAGTAGCTTGACATGGACATTCATTTTGGTAGTTAGGATTGTCAGCAATACACCTAATGCAGTCTCGGTTCCCATTGCAGCTGGCTCTGACTGGATTGCTAGTAATCTCACAGTAGCGGCCAGTGAACCCTAACCCACAGGCACAGGGTTGATCACGATTGCAACTGGAGCATGAACCACGTCCACTACACGGCTAATGGAAGCAAGAGATTATAAATAATTCATTACACACAGACGTATCTTCTCTCTCTCTCTCTTTAACTCATTTGTACCATTGTTGTGTTAGGATTGTAAGGGACGCTGGGGTCGTAGCAGTAGGCCACATTGCACTGACAGGCATCACCAGTGAAGGGGAACCCACCATATGAACTGGTCTTACACTGACAGACTGGGCCAGTACTGCGACATACACAATCACCTGGAGAGAGGGAGGGAGAGAGAGAGAGGGAGGGAGAGAGAGGGAGGGAGAGAGAGAGAGGGAGAGAGAGAGAGAGAGGGAGGGAGAGAGAGAGGGGGGGAGAGAGAAAGAGAGAGAGAGAGGGAGGGGGAGAGAATGAGTTAAAGCTACATGTAGATGCATATAGAAATAAATACCGTTAGTAGATCCACTGCAGACAAACTGGGAGCCATTCCTCCGACAAGAAAAGTTGTCACATTCGCAAGCAGTACCATTGACAAATGGCTGCTCAGACTAAAAGGTAAAGATTAAAGAGGAGAGATAAAGAGAGAGAGAGACTGATGACTTAATGTGTCCACACATACCACAATAGCATATCCAGAATCAGTGGCACTGACTCTTGTAACATTGTACAAGTCTCCATTATTAATAGGAACAAAGTTGGGCTCGGTACACCTGCAGGTCCCACAGTCACAGCTCCCTCTGTTACGACACTCCGAACCACCAGACATGCTAAAGGTTTTTAAAAGGTGATAATTATTACATTAATCATTTAAACTAACGGGCAAGTGGGTTCTTCTTCTTGAGGACAATCACATCTATCACCAGACCTGTAATTAAGAGGATAATAACACACACACACACACACACACACACACACACACACACACTTACCATCCTGCATTACAGTCACAGACCCCACAAGAAAATGTTCCATTACTATTGCACTGTGTACTATTAACAACCTGGGGGGGGGTTAGGGTGATGGGTGTGGTCAAGCATGAAGAGGTAACTTACAGCAAATCGGTGACAGTCACAAGCACAAATGGCATTAACCTCAATTTCAAAAGCACCATAAGCAGGAACCCTCATAGTGAAGGTCCTGTAATAATATAAAGAGATGAGTAAATGGAGGAGAAAGGAGGATTAGTACTTTGTGAAGTTTTGTTCTTGTGGACATCCGTCAAGTCTTATATTTATATTGAAAGTTGTTGTAGTGTTAACTAGGACACCTGAGCAAGAGCGACCGTTAGGATTAGCAGTGGCATTTCTGAGGGAGAAACACAGAGTCAGTATTATTATCAACAAGTATATGTACATGTACTGCTTTACAGTGATGCAAGTTAAAACCCGGAAAAATTAAATTATTAATATACAGGGTTTCCCACAAGGCATGCTTCATGAGCTGAGAAGCACCACAATAGCAGCACAAGAGTTTTGAATCCACCAAAACCCACGCCCACACAATGAACTTGTCTTACTCGGGGCATGTTGCTTCATAAGTTATTGTCACACCTGGCTGTGTTTCAAATGATAATGCCACATTAGAGACAGCTGCCTATAAACATAAGAAATGGTTTTAAGCCTCTCTCTCTCCTTTCCCCCTCTCTACCTCATATGCAGTCTCAATAACATTGATAATATTATCCGAATCGCTAGATATGGCTACAGTTGCGGCATTAGTTCCTTCAAGGAGAGAAGAAATGTCATTATAAATCTTTACATTTGTCTCAGTGACAGCGAAAATTGGTACTATAGTGTTTTCGGTAAGAACCTGCCTTATCTGATTAACTGATGGAAAATCCTGGGGGTATACACATGTGATTAACATTAAACCTCTCTCTCCATCTCTCTTACATATAACAAGTTGCTAGTATAAGTTATTCTTCCAGTTGATTCCTCAAGAGTTGTCAAACACTCAAATGGTGGAGGCCTCACAATTCCTGCAAGCTATAAAAGAAAAGATAAAATTATCAAAGAGCAATTGAGGGAGGGACGTGCAAGACCTTCCCATCTCCAGCTGTGTGGGCACTATCGTCGGTGAGTACCAATAAAATCTTCCTGGCATTCGGTCTCCAGCCGACAACCTGAAAAAAAAAGAAGGAATGACTATCGGAGAGAAAGAGAAGCATTTACAGAGTCACAGAGAGCTGCTTGAAAAATGGCATCAAAAGTTCCTTCTGGGTCATCAGCATTGGTGGATATTTGAGTATTTTGGAAGCCATTCTGAAGAAGGAGAGGAGTTAAAGAAGAGGATTAACAAAAAATTCTGACAATATCTTACAGAAAAGAGAACGGAGTTATTGGTCAGGTTTATATTGTGAACGTAACTGAAAGGGAGTGCACATGGCATGTTAGGGCAGCCATTCCGGAGTTGAATGTTAGAGATATAGGGCATCGTTAACTTGTCGACGTAAGTACCGAAACCAACTTGAAAACGAGTCGATATGTTCCTAATTACATCAACTGAGAGAGGGAGGGAGGGGAGATAAGAAATGCTAAATTTATGTACCTACCAATGTCTTGGGAGATGCTCTTTATGGTATCTAAATCGTCGTCAAGAGAAGCTGAAAGATCGAGCAAGAAATATAAATCAAGAGGAAAGTTCTCAGCAGGTACGATGGACACGCTAACTGTTTGACTATCACCTTTGGACAAGGAGAGAGAGAAAAGAGAAACATATTAAAATAGCATAAACTTCCACATTATTATTATTACCAGCTCTTAGATTAACTGTAGCTTTATTAATAGATATTTGATTGTCAGAATTTAATTCTCTCTAAATTGAAACAATAACAATTATGCTTAAGTTAGCTTCTATTATTATCATGTGACTGTCATGTGAGTGGGAGGTCATGTGATCATTACTTCATCCAACATGGTAGAGCTCTGCACATCATCAATCATATTACAGTATGATGAAAGGCTACCGCGAGTTCCACATCTTGGCTGACCCTGAGAGAGAGAGAGAGGGGGGGGAGGGGGAGAGAGGTAGGGAGAGAGAGGTAGGGAGAGAGAGAGAGAGAGAGAGAGAGAGAGAGAGAGAGAGAGTGAAAGAGATAGAAAACCATATTAGGAAATATACAAACAAAGTTAACCTTACATCCTAATTCAATGTACAATTAATAATAATTAATTTAATACACTTAATACTTAGTTATTATACCAAAATGAGGATGTGTACATAATTATTATATCAAGCAAGAAAAATGCCACAAATACTTTATTTAACCAAAGATACACCCATCAACCATCAACCACACACAAATCACACAATAATAATTATTGTACATACGTAATGTACAAGTAATGCAAGTGGTTTCTTGTAGATTATCCAGGTGTTATGGTAAACTATTATATGAATGCCCTCTAACCATGACCACAATTACATACACGTACAATGTAACCTCTCTTTATTATTGGGCCCATAATACCTATCCTTAATACAGAGGCATCATCATTTCAGAAGCACTTTTGTACTGATTCAACAGTCAGTTGTGTGTGAACAACATATGTATGTACTATGTATGTAATAGTGTCATTCTTACTTCTGTAGGAGTGAAGTTCGGATCAGAGCACCAAGTACAGTCAGGTATAGCATAACACTCATTACATGTAGTAGCACTGCTACACTGAGCTTTAACTGTGTGTGAGAGAGAGAGAAGAGAGAGGAGAGAATCACTTTAATATATACACAAACACAGTCACACACTGAGGGTATCATTGATTTTATGAATTATTAATCTGCTGCTTACTTTCAGAGGCTAACCAAAGCCCCAGTAGTAAATATAAGAGATTTCTCATTAGGTTTCGCTGTTAGCTACGCAGAGAGAGAAGAAGAGGAGAAAGGAGGAGGAGGAGGATAAGACAAAGTTGATGAGAGGATATCCTGCAGTTATTCCTTGTGGTTAAGGTTGGTATGAAGGTACCTACGTCAACTTACGTAATAGACTACTTACGGTACGGTACAGTCGCCATTTTGTTAGAGTGAATATACGGTAGACTTTTTGTCTTCGTGTCATTATTACAAAACTCGGGGTCCGGTGGTGTTTGGTGTCGTTGTGGACGAGAGTTGACCAAAAAAGGTTTTACTGTAGGCTAGAGTGTATAAGCACTGCTGGATATAGGCAGACGACTAAGTCAGAGTTGCGGTCAAACGAGAAAAAGCTACTGTGGAAAAATGAAGTCCCGAGGCAGCTGCGGATTCATACTTTTCGCTGCACTCCTTTCTAGTCTCGCCTGTGTTTCTTACTGTGTCCGGCAGAATATAGATACTACTGCTCCTATAATTCGAACCAAACCGAGCAATTTGCATGACTATTCATACCTAGGTTATAATCTTGTGCTTCATAGGCTAAGCTCATCAGACATAAGGTAAGGACAGCCTCTTGCATGCATGCATGCATGCAGACTGAACACAAAATTTTTTTGCAAAAAAATTAAATTATTTTAAAAATATCTCTTTCCCTTCAATGCAGGATAATTGTCAGTGCTCCTAATGGCACAGCTAATGGATCTAACGATGCTGTACCAAACACTGGAGTAATATTCACTTGCTCTCTAGCACAAAATGGTATTTGTTCACCATTAAATGGTGACAATAATGGAGATGATAGAAGACTTTATGATATAGATCCAGGTACATTTTAAGTTAATAATGTACCTATAAAAGGCTTAAGCATGCATGACTCATAATGATTGGCTGTCACATTAAACTAGCTATTACATTCCATACTTGCATGCTTATGATGCATTAGTGTTGTGTCTGTAGCACCTGCATGCAGTGTATACAGTGCAAACAGTCAGTGATTATTGCATTATATGTACTTATGAATTGCGTTGCCAAGTAAACCCTATCAAGTACAGTGTAAACTGCAGTCAAAATAAAATATTCACTATTTCAATGGCCTCATCAGTAATTTGTGGGGGAAGATAGGAATAAAATGGTAACTAGTGCCAAATTGTGGAACAAAATTTGTGTTCACACTACTTCTTAATGCTCTACTGCTATTACAAAATTCACCCAAAAATTTCTCATAATAATAATGTGTGTGTGTGTGTGTGTGTGTGTCTAGATGATATAGACTCTGAAAGGAAGTCACACCAGTTCCTGGGAGGAGCCATGGACAGCAAAGGAAGTCACTTTATTGTTAGTAAAAATAATAATCAATAATAAATGATTAACCACACCTATCACACACATGTAGGCATGTGGTCACAGATACATCAACACCAATGGAGGTGGTTCAAGGCTACCACAAGGAGTATGTTACTATACTCCTAACAGTAACCTTCAAGGCTTTCAAAAATTTAGTTATTGTAATAGTAAGTGTCTGCCTGCATGCATGCATGCATGCATCTCATTATAAATCTGTTTACAGCTAATCAAAATGGTGGGGACTGTCAGATCGGAACAAGTGTGACATTTGCCGTAAGTTTTGTAAACTAGACACTATTATTTTAGTGTGTCCCTTTAATTAGGAAACCTCTCCAAATAACGTACAGATTGGTATGGGTGCACCTAATAGAAACACATGGGCTGGTAATTGAAATAAATTCTAAGTTATTTAATGATTTAGCGTATGCGTCATTAGGTGCTTTGTTCAGACGTGAATCAGGTGGTAATTTACGAACAACTGGTACTTCTGAAGGAACTGCTGGTTACGCATGGCAAGGGTATGCTCTAACGAAAGGACACATAGTTGACACTGTGAGAGAAGACTTCATCGTCTCTGTCCCACGAAGAAACCTTTATAAAGGAATAGTAAGAGTGGACGACTTCACGCATGCACGAATGTTAATTAGAAGTACATCAGTTAATAAATATCAATTAAATTTGTTAGGTTAACGTGTTTTCGAATGACAGGAATTTGAATATATTTACTCAACCATTGAATGGAGAGCAGGTATTTGTCGCATTACTTTTACACTGCAGGCTATTTATTGCTCTTTGTCTCCCTCCCTCTCTCTCTCTCTAGTTGGGTGAGTATTATGGTCACACTATACTAGCTGCTGATCTTACTGGTGATGGATTCGATGAGCTTTTGGTTGCTGCCCCAATGTTTAGTACTGCCAATAGTCCTGAGGTGGGACGTGTCTTTGTATACAGAAACTCTGGAGTAAGCCAAAACCATATAATTATGTAGTTATACTTCTGCATGCATACATATTATGCTCATATGTGAACTTATTATTATTATTATTATTATTAGTATTCTGCAAGTATTTTTCTTGTCCTTGCTTTATTTATTTCTTTTTAGGGAACTCTATCATTTGTGAGACGTTTGGTGGGCACCTTGGAATATGGACGTTTCGGGCATGCAATGACCAACTTAGGAGACATCAATAATGATGGGAGGGAAGGTATGTTGATCCAATTAAGAATTTATGGTCTGAATTTCTCACTCCTCCAGACACTGTCTCCTCCCTCCTTTTAATTAGCATGCACTCCATATAAGGGCATTCATGTGTATCAAATTATATAATAAAATTAAGAGGCATTTTTGGTAAAAAGGACAAACTATAGTGCTTGAAATCAGCTCAAACTTAGTAATGAAGCATAAGAACATATCAAAAAATGCATTGAAAATTTAGATTTTTTTTGGATTTGCAAAAAAATTATGCCCAATGCCTTTATGTACTGTAATGAGTTTAACTAATTCAAGTAAATATTTTTTGAGCTATGAGCATCTGAAAGACTTAATATTATGCCAGATAAATATGGCTCATTACTCTTCTCTTTCCTAATTTTTCTAGATATTGCAATCAGTGCTCCATTTGGTAACAGCTCTGGCACTGTGTACATTTATTATGGTTTATTGAATGATGTCATATCAAGCACGCCATCTCAAGTACGTATCATGTGATAGTCATGTGACATTTGTTCATGTGCAATGTCTCCCCATTAGATTATTGTTGGTAGTGATTTAATTCGAGGTTCAATTGTTAACGAAACCAAAGGATTTGGATCAGCCCTCTCTTCTTCACTGGATGTAGATGGGAATCAAATTAATGGTGATCGAATTTATTATTGATATAATTATTTATTTTTATTTTGTTGTTCCCCAGATCTTGCAATTGGGGCTTATTTTACTCAGCAAGTATTTCTCCTCAGGTACTATATCTGTGTATACTTGTTGTTGATGTGAGTGTTTGTGATAATGAATTAGGTCCAGAGCTGTTGCCCAGGTTTCTTTATCAGTGACGTCTTCACCAGCAGTCATTAATGTCCAACCTGGTTCCAATAATACCTGCCCATACATGTCAGGGGAGCTTCCTTGGTAAGAGACTATAAGCAAATAATTAAGCAATTTGTTATAATGTTCGTAATTGATGTGTTTTTTTTTATTTTTTAATTAGTTTTAACGTGACCATCTGTGCGAGTTATCCCAATATTGGTACCTTGGGGGAAAACATTAGTAAGTCATTAGCATCTATTATTTATTCATTTATTTATTTATGTATTTATTTATTTCAGATATTACTTTTGTGATATCAGCTGATCGGCAGAAGGTAGAACTAGGCTTGGAACAGAGGGTTTTCTTTGCCAGAGGAGCAATGGACAGCAACTCAATCACTGTAACTAGGACTTTTGATAGAAGTGTTGAACAGTGTATCACCGAGACTGCTTTAGTTAAAGTAAGAGAGAGAGAGAGAAAGAAAGAGAGGGTCCAGGACAGAGTTTCCCACATGATTTTGGCTTCATTGGGTGAAAGAGCAAAGAATCTGTACTAGTACTCAGTCACAGAAGCTAAAACTTATAGCCTGACCCAAATTTTGTAAAAATGGCTAGAAGAGAATTTTCCATTTTTATATTTTTCCCTGATACGTATACACATCCTTATGCTATGTTTCAAAACTGAGCTGATTTCAATCAAGTTTAAATTTTTTATGAATTTTTAAAGTTACTCAAAAATTGGGCCGAAATCCCTGTACTATAGTACAGGGATTTTGGCCGAATTTGGTCAAAAATGGCTAAAAAAGAAATTTTCATTTTAATATTTTTTCCTGATTTATATAAATGTTCTTATGTTAATTTTTACATTTGAGCTGATTCCGATCAAGTTTGGATTTTTTATGAATTTTTAAAGTTGCCCCAAATGCCATGTACTGTATTGTAGTGCTTGTCAGCTCATGAAGCTCATGCTGTTTAGCTCACTTAACATGCTTTGTGTGTAACTCTGGTGGGAAGGGAGGGAGATTAAAGTATCGCATTGCATTCTCTCTCTCTGTCACATATAGAATGGGATACTGGACACATTTAACGGTTTCCAAATTGATGTCTCAGCCTCTGGTCCTGACTTTACATCGTCTGCTACCAAAGGAAACCCTCCATTAGTTAATCTTGTTGATTTCCCCATCGTGACTACACTCGGTAGAACTCAAGTATCAGTTGAGACTTTGAAAGAGTGCGAGAACTCTGAATGTATACCTGATCTTCAGTTGAAGCTCCTTAATTCAACTTTTGAGTATGTGGTGGGAAAGAAAGGGAGAGAGAGAGAGAGAGAGTAAAGTATACCTTAGGTTCACTTTTGATTGTGCATTAATTACCATTTTAGCAAGGGGTTTTTAAAAAGCTAAATTAAGCATCTTTAACTAACAAAGAAAAGCACTTAAAGCTAAGCCCTCATGTATCAAAAATTCTAAAATTATTGTGTGCCATTAAAAGTGAACTGTATGTGTATGATATTCAAGCGAATAAACCCTGTTTGTTTTGTTCAGGACATCCACCGGTGCCTCTACTTCTTCACTAACAGTTGGTCTTGTTACTAATATTAACTTTTGGATGAACATCAGTAATGTAAGGGACGACGCTTTTCGTACAACAATCTCATTCAATCTCGAACCTCAGTTTGATTTTGTGCGAGTTGAGCCAAGAAACGTAAGCAAGCTAATAATTTCTGTTTGTTCATCCTCCTCCTCCTCCTCTCCTTTTATATACCATTTAGTATCATTGACATTGTGTTGTTATTATTATTATTATTATTATTATTATTATTATTATTATTATTATTATTATTATTATTATTATTATTATTATTATTATTATAGTTGTTAATATCGTGCGATGATCCTCAAACACAAGGAAACATAACTAGACACACCTGCTCTATAGCTAACGTACTTGGAAGCAACATGAACGTAAATTAATAAAAATAGCAATCGTATATTTATTTATTTTTCTGCATAAATACAGCGTGTTATTGCTATAAGAGTCCGTCCTACTAGACGGTTGACTGGTTCAGAGGGTGTGATTAGACTCCAGTTCAATGCTGGCAGTATCAATCCTGAGGACTCATCCACACTGGCTGATAACTCTATTGAATATGCACTCAACGTGTCAGCACAAGCGGACGTGTTTCTTGATCAAGTGTAAGTTTGAAGTGATTATAAATTTTAAAAGATATTTAAAATTAAAAATTCTGATTAAAAATTTGAATTTTTTATTTTCTTTAACAAATATGCTAACATAAGTACATTTGTAATTGAAGTAACTTTATTATCTTTCTTCTATTGCTTTTTTTCACTCTTCCTCCCTCTCTCTCTCTCTCTCTCTCTGTTGCAGTATTGTATCCCCACAGCAGGTATCATATCTAAACAACAGGACATCTTCAAGTTCAATATCTGAAGTTACTGATCTTGGACCTCAAGTCTCATTCTCTTTTGTTGTAAGCACACCTGTTGTTGTTGTTTTCATTGAAGTTTATTGAGTTATATATTCTTATCATGTTACTATTTGAAAAGGAAATCATTGTTGTCGTTATTAAGTTGTTTTTGTTTTTGTTGTTGTCGTTTAGGTCCGTAATCAAGGTCCCAGTACAATACCATTGACTCGTCTCTCTATTCGTTTCCCTCGAGGAACAGACTCTAGTAATGGTAGCCATCTTGTCTATCCGTCACATTTCAGAGTAACTACATAATAAAATTTATCCTTATATTTTTTATTCACTCCTTTTCCCCTCCCTCTCATCCACTTACTATTTCCCGACTTTCTTTCTTCCTTTCTTTCCTTTTATTTTATTTTATTCCTCTCTCTCTCTCTCTCTCTCTCCAGGTACAATCTGATGTATCAGTTACATGTAGCACTGAAAATGTTAATCCTGGCGATTTCCAGATCCCCAGTATTGGAGGAACAGATGGAGAGCCAGAGAATCAAGGAGAGAACAATGCCAACACGGGAGGAGGAAACAGGAGAAGAAAAAGAATGTAAATAATTAATCTTCACCTACTGCAAATTTCATTAAAATAATAATTATTATAATTATTTGACTTTCTCTGCAGGTTAGAGCCTGATAGAGGCAGGTCGAAGCGCTCCCTTGAGATGACTGTCCGTCAAGAGAGTACTCCTGGTTCTGGGGCTGCAGGGACAACTATTGTAAGAGAAAAAATTATTTATTTTTGTCATTCATCCCCCTCCTTCTCTCTTTAGAATTGTAGAGATAATCAAACTCATTGTGTTGAGCTGTATTGTACCATCAGGCAACTGGCGCAAGGTGGAAGCACACAGATTGACCTTGTATCCTACTTGGACGAGAGAAGCTACATTGTACGTAATACTTTTGATAAATTGTTTCACAAATTTGCATGGGTGCAGTTAAATTGCGTTCATAATAAAGAGATACATAAAAGAATGTGTGATCATGAAATGATTGAGAAATGATGTCATGTAGCCACAAGGAATGAAATTTCTTAATATATAATCATTACAGTGTTCTGCTACCAAGCAGCTATTCAAAGAATCTCCCATGCACAAACATGTAGTACAAACACACACTTAGGTCATACTTCATGATTTTATGTTTCCTCTTCCTTTGCCTCTCACTCTCTCTCTCTCTTTCCTCTTTGCTCCTTTTAGGGTTCCTCTAGCACTTACACATTCATCATATTTGCTCAAGCAAACATACTTGATTCATTTATAGTCCAACCTCAAAATCACAGAACAGATATAACTGAAGTCAGCTAGTCCTTGCTTAATATTGCACATAATTATTATTTTAATTATATAATTATTTCTATACAGACTCAGTTCAGAGCTGTAACTAGTACCAGCCCATCCAGTGAAGGTGAAAAGGTCCAGCCATGGGTCATCATTGTGACCGTGGTATTGGGTCTTTTATTCTTTGTCATCCTCTCCGTTATCTTGTACTTTGTAAGTTCATAATCACTTAATTTTTAATTCAGTCTCTCTTTTTTATTTCAGGTTGGTTTCTTCAAGCGTAAGGGAAAGCAAAGGAAGGAGGAGCTGAATGCTCAAATGCTTGAAGACCAGCAAGGAGGGGACACGCCAATGAATGATTCGAATGGGCTATAATGCTGAGGTCTTGCTCAGTTCTTGTCATTAACATCCCCAGCTCTCTTTCTCTCCTTCTTTTCCTTTAAAATAGAATTAATAAAACTTTTTAACTCTTAAAAATGTGTTTGTAGCTTGAAGATAATATAATAAAGCCGTGTTGTTATTATCATTATTATTATTATTATTTGCCAGCAATAAAAAATATTTATTAATAGTTAAAGTTATTGAAAAACGGTTAATAAAATAATGAAAGTCGATGAATATCCTGTTATTTAATTAGCTCTTTCTTTGCAAAACGAGAATTCAAGACAGAGGGGTGATAATGCGTCTCTTTCTCCTCTCTCTACTCGTGGGGCTGTCCATAGCTCGTTTAGATGTACTCAAGCCTATAGTCAAGAGGTCCCCGGCGGCTGGAAGACCCGCGAGCGTAGGAGGCGGGTCGGACGATCAGTTCGGTTTCTCAGCAGTGGTGCATCAACTGTTTGAGGACAGTACTGGAATGAGCTTTAGTGAAATAATAGATCAAACTGTGTAAGAGAAGGAGAGGGAGGAATGAGATAGAAAGGAGTACATGTACATTGTACATTACATACACATAGCATGGCACATGATGATATTGTGTTGATTGGGTATTCTTTCTATTGAAATTAAACAAACTATTACAGAGTAAGGGTCGCATTCAAAATAAACAAATGTGCATTAGACATCTTCCTTTCCCCGCTTAATATTCTATTAAATTTTAAAAGAGTCTGTATAGATTATGCAGTATATACAGCACTGTGCATGTCGGATAATGTGTAATAAATAACACATTCCTGTGGCTTTTATTGTGTAGTATTGTAGTAAGCAAAATCAAATCCTTGTTAATTCCTTTTGCAATGCATGACTCTCTTGGCAAAAACAACATTTTATTTAATAATGACGCTATAATTGATTATTATTACCACTATTAATATCATTATGTATTATTATTAGAATAATATCGGGAGCACCTAGAGGAGTGTATCCAGGTGGACTTGACCTTCCATTAGATTATAGAGCATGTCAGCGATACACCCCAGCAGCAAACTGCTCGGCCCATAATGCCATGATTATGAATTACACTGATGAACAGATCATTGATTGTTACAGAGAACTGAGGAATGGACTTGTGTACTCCTGTCCTCTTTCCAGCGGAGAGTGTTCAGCTCTTGCTAGTAACGACACTGTGGAAGGGAGATATCCTTTTGATAGTGTTGGTAAGTGATAGGGTATGTTAGGGTTTTCCCACGGGATTTCAGCATAGGTTCTTGTCACTTGATTTTAAAATTGCTCAAAATTTGAGACAATACTATAATACTATACAGGGTATTTTTTAGAAATGACTAGGAAAGAATTCTCCATTTTTATAATTTATTTTTAAACATACATGTATATATACATGTAGATGTTCTTATGTTGTGTAGCAAGTTTGAGTTGAAAATTGGATTTTTTTTTTACAAATTTTTAAAGCTACTCAAAAATTAGGCCAAAGTCCCTGATGGCATGATGTCCTTATATAGAGGTTACACTTTACATTTTAATGCTGTTTTATCCTTGGGTGCTTCAATGCAGTCTTATTTTTGTAATTGTTATTCTTATGCCTATGTAAAGTAGATAATGTCACAATAATAATTATTAATTATTATGTACATGTAGGTGATTATACCGACCAGTGTCAAACTGAATTGAAGCTTGGAGAATTATTTTCAATAAAAAATCAGAAGATGGGTATGACCCTTTTCAGTAATGGCAGCACTTTCTTGGTAATAAGTCAAAAACACTTACCCTACATGTATTATAATCCTCTTCATTCATCTAGGCTTGCTCTCCATTATTGGTTAATTATTTATATTTATCTGATGGAAGTATACTTTCTCACCATCCATCAGGCCGTTGTGTCATTTCAGGCAGAAACCTTCAAGGATTTAAGAGTCTTACTATAGATCAGTGCAATGGTACTGTATTATTTTATAATGTCACAGTTTACTGCCTGCCTTTCTCTTACTCTCTCTCCTACTCCCTCCCTCCCCCCTCTCTCTCCCCCCTCTCTCTCTCCCCTCTCTCTCTCCCCTCTCTCTCTCCCCTCTCTCTCTCCCCTCTCTCTCTCCCCTCTCTCTCTCCCCTCTCTCTCTCCCCTCTCTCTCTCTCCTCTCTCTCTCCCCTCTCTCTCCTACTCCCTCCCCCCCTCTCTCTCCCCTCTCTCTCTCTCTAGTTCCTGACAATGGCGTTAGCCAGCATGCTTATTGCTTGACTGGTTTTAATAAACCAGCAATTTTTAATTCTGGGTTGGTTTTTGGTCAGCCGCTTTGGCGAATACAAGGAGCTGCTTATTATTTTTCTGATCCACTTCAATCCCCTGGCTCTTCTGTTAGATATAGCAGAGCCCAAACTTCAAATTTTGAACAATATTTTGGTAAGACCTAAGTAATAAAACTTGTGTGTAAATTAATTTTATAACAATTTTATTTTAGGATATGCAGTGGCTACTGGTAACTTATTCAATAAAACAATTACAAGTAATGCATTGTTTACATGATGCATGCATGTACATGTACATACATTTTCATGGAACTATTATTTTGTTAAATTTATGTTGATTAATTGTTTTTAATTGGCAATTTAAAGCCATGTGCCATTGAGCTTGTACTATACATGTACATAATAGTCTCCAGGTTTTATTTTGGCAGATGGCTCTCAAATTTCAAATTAACAAATTTGCCCAATTTTAGACCTTTAAAGCATTAAAATGAATTTTGTGAAATAATAGAGACTTGATACTCAGTCGTCATGATGGTGTATATTTTTGTGTAATAGTTGTACATTTAATTGTGTATTCAATAGATACTATAATATCGGCTCCAATTTATCATGATGATGATGCTGGTAAAACACTACGAGAAAGAGTGAGTTTTTTTCAATAATAATAATTAATAATTGATTATTATTCACATAATGTCATGTAGGCATTTATTTATGAAGATCGTTCCATCGAAACAAATATTTTTGTAAATGGTTCCTCGGTAATTCCCCTCTCTCTCTCTCTCTTTCCTTGAATTCTTTTACTTTCTCTTTTCTTTATTTAACGTAAGTCTTTATCTTTTCTAATTTTAGAGCGGTGAATATTTTGGCTATACTCTTGCGACAGCTGACCTTAACGGTGATGGGTAAGTGTTTTTGTTGATTTGGCTGGTGCTACTGTTTACTTATCATTAATTGTAGCTTGTATTAGTGTTTATTTATTGTCAATGGTGTTGTTTTTTGTCGTTATTATTAGCTTTGATGATTTATTGGTTGGAGCTCCAATGTATTCTAATTTTGGATCACCCATTAGAACACTACTGGGTAGAGTATACATATTCACTGCCATCGTGAGTACAATCAACATATAGTAATGACTTGGCTCTCACTTTCTCCCTATACTCGCCTCCTACTCTACTCTCTCTCTCTCCTTCTCTCCCTCTTCTTTTAGAACAATACATTAACTTTAAGTAAAGTATTACAAGGGACTGAACCTGGTGGACAGTTTGGTTTATCTGTTGAGCCGATTGGTGACACTAACAATGATGGATATGATGGTAATACACAATTAAAAAACTAATACCTTATTTATTCTGCCTACTCTTTCATTTTAGATTTTGCAGTCTCAGCTCCATATGAAGGCAATGGGTTTGTGTATATTTATTATGGTCAAGAGATGGATGAATCTGGCTCTATCGTTAACACTACTTATCAACAAGTAACAATGTCATTTATTTATTTATTTATTTATTTATTGTTTTATTAGCGTATTAATGGTTCAGCTGTTGCATCTCAAGTAACTGATATCCCATCAGTTAGTTCCTTTGGGTTCTCTCTCTCTGGTGGTACTGATGTTGATCAAAATGGGTACAGAGGTAAGACTATGTTACTTTTTCCGTGCATCCATCTTTCCTCCTTCCCCTCAGATCTTGTTATTGGAGCTTATGAGTCTCAGAGTGTATTTGTATTGCGTACTATACCAGTAGCTATCACTAATATCAGTATGACATTTAATACTGAACAAGTTATGCTACAAGACTATGATTGTGTATATCAAGGAAATCCAGTGGCATGGTATAATAATTTATATGTATATTTAGTAATTTTTATTTTTTTTACTTAGTTTTATAGCTACACTATGCTCTCAGTATGAAGGAAAAGGACTGCCTTCCGGATTTAGTAAGAACATGAATTCACAGAGAGAGAGAGGGAGGAGAGAAAAACAGAAAAAATAACGATGAAGAAAAGTTGTAATTTTTATCATTGCATGTATATGACAGGTGCTAATTACACGTTTGAAGAGGTCACGGGGTCTGGGCAGGCCCCACGATTAATGTTTCAAGATGGAACTACTGGTAGCAGTATCAGAGGACCAGTAACATACACTGGTCCTGGTATTCCAGCCTGTTACAACATCACAATATTTGTATCGGTAAGGGACTCTGTACCAATATAATCATAATAGCTATTGAGTTAAAAAATATTATAGAATTTTGTGGCTTTCTTAGAGAAAAAATAATTGTAAAAAAACATAGGCTACACAATATAAATTTTCTCATTCAACAATAGTTTTGTTGTTCAAGCATTATCTCTTGATAAATTTAGCCTTATGTGCTAAAATTTTTAGCAGTCAGTGCACAAATGAGCACAATCATTACTTTCATCACTGTTGCTGTTTTTCGTTATTCTTTTAGAATACTACTATATCCAGTGACATTAGTGATTTGCTAATGAGAGCAACGATACTGGATATACCAACTGACACGTCTCCAGTCAATACAAACTCGGTCCCAGTTGATTTCTCTGCTTCTCCCGACATTAGAGTATCCCCAGTCACTGAAGCATTGCAGGTCTCAACACAGTGTGGGAATGACTTCATCTGTGACTCTGATCTCCAATTAAGAATAAGCAATGTGATATATAGGTACATGGATGTATATGTATAATTGGTATTATGCATGCAAATTTATTACAGTATAATATAGTACAGTCCTTCCTCTCTCTCTCTCCCATATTAGGAAGTCTGATCCAAATCAGTTATCATCTGATCAAAGTCAAATTGTGATTGGTGACACGTCGTTTGTTGATTTGATCGTCAGTTTAACTAATGTAGAGGAAGACGCTTTCAATTCTTATCTCGTTTTTGATTTAACAAACACGTACTTCTCTTCAGCCACATCTCCCAATGTAAGAACAAATAATATCACAACTTTCATTATTAAAGCCAAAACTGTATTGTCTTTATTGATACAGAAGTGTCCTCATTTCAGAGGTACTTTTGTATAGGCATGTAGTTGCAATTATCTTTAAATAATAATAATGATAATAATAATAATAATAATAGTAATATTAAATAAGATTCTCTCTCTCTCTCACTAGTCCTCCATTACTTGTACTCTTTCATCAGACAATATAACTCAGTACACTTGCACTGGTATCAAGTCTCCACTCAAATCAACTGATCCTCCTCAAATCATTGCAATACGACTAACTCTAATTTCTAGCATCAGAGGAAACGAGGACCCATTCGACTTAGTTATATCAGCTGCAATACCTGAGCAACAGCGCAACAGGGAGAATGATACTTTCCTCTCTGACAATAGCATGAGGAGAAGTATTGCATTTGCTGCTGTGTCATCATATACTTTAAATATGTAAGCCATAATTATTATGAAGTAAAGGAAGACATGCAAAAATTGTTTTTTTCTTGTTTTTCCTCCTCTCCTTCTCTTCTTCTTTAGGTTTTTCATTCCTAATACTTATACATATTCTGGTGCTAGGCCAGCAGCTCTAAACAACATATCCAGTAATCTTGGGGACAGGTTGAGTCTCAGGGTCTCTCTGAGGAACTCTGGCCCCTCCCCTTACCGCGGCTACCTCAATATATACATACCAGCTAGGAAACCCTCCGAAACTGCCTCCAATTATTATTATTATCCTGTCAAACTGGTAAATAAAAATTTACATATAGTTTTTATAATAATTGTTATTTTAAAATGCAATCCATTTTATTTCTTTCCTCCAACTCTCTCTCTCTCCTTTCTTTCTCTAGGCTGGTGCTGATAATAATCTCAATTGTGCCTCCAATCTCAATCCCAATAACTATAATACTGACAATGTACAGAGTAGCGGACTGCAAGGTGGTGCTGGGAGAAGGCGCTCGCGTAGAAATTTATCATATTTGACACCAAAACATCATAATGCATTGAGAATCAGACAAACTGAAGAAATGGAGACAACATTTAATCTTGTAAGTTAGGGCAGAGAACATATGTTTACATTTTATTATTAAAATAGATAATATGATTATTATTGCTATTATATTGTTATTATTGTCATTATTAGGATTGTCAAGCAACTCCAATGGAGTGTATGCTAATACAGTGTAACGTCTCCCTTCTGGCCAGTGGGAGTGTCATCTCACTAGAAATAATAGGATTCATTGATGAGCGATTCTTTCAAGTAAGAGATGGAGAGAGAGAGAGAGAGAGAGAGGAAGGGAGGAAGAGGAAGAGAGAGAAAGAAAGGGAGAGAGAAAGAGGGAGGATACACAAGTAGATGACTACCTGTGTCTTAAAGTTGATGTGTGTCTATTATTCTCATGCATATGTATCTAAATTAGGGACAAACGACAGATTATAATTTAAAAGCATATGTTGAGGGTGACATTAATGACGGGTTTACTGTCACAGCAAACAGCTCAAGAGATAGTACTGTAAGTTACTAACTGAATTATTAGCTACTAATGATAATTGAATTGCTCATTTGTTGCATGTATGCAGGGTTTCCCACAAAGCATGCTAAGTGAGCTAAATAGCATGAGCTTCTTGAGCTGACCAGCACTACAATACAGTACATGGCATTTGGAGCAACTTTAAAAATTCATAAAAAATTCAAACTTGATCAGAATCAACTCAAATTTGAAAATTAGCATAAGAACATTCATATAAATCAGAAAAAATATTAAAATGAAAGTTTCTTTCTTAGCCATTTTTGACCAAATTTGGCCGAAATCCCTGTACTATAGTACAGGGACTTTGGCCCAATTTTTGAGTATCTTTAAAAATTCATAAAAAATGTAAATTTGATTGGAATCAGCTCAAAGTTTTTATACAACATAAGAACAAGTATATGTATCAGAATAAATTATAAAAATGAAAAATTCACTCCTAGTTGTTTTTGGCAAAATTTGGCCGAAGACCCTGTACTAAAGA